>NC_053026.1:635982059-635993768 GCF_003073215.2 Triticum urartu
TGGGGGCTAGGCCCCACACGTCATTGGCCCAGGGGGGGCCTTGCGGGCGCTGGGTGCAGGCCGTGGGCGCCACCCGTTAACGGGCGAACTCGGGCGGCCGCCGCAGGCGCGCGCGCCAGCGCCGGCGAGGCGGGCTGGGCGCCGGCTGCAGGCGAGAGGGGAGGCGGGCCACGGCAGGGCGTGGCCGGCGGGCACGGCAGCGTCCACGGCGCCGGACCGGGAAGGCGCGGGCGTCGGCGCCCGATGTGGCCAGCGAGAGGGGAGGAAGAAGGGGGGCCGGCGCGTGGCTCGTGGCCGCGGCCGGAGCAGCGACGCGACGGGCCGTGAGGAGGCCGGAGTGGCGCCGGGCAGGGGACTGCGACAAGCGCGGCGGAGGCGGCGAGGGGAGCGGTGGCCGGAGTTACGGGTGGTGGGGAGGACATGCAGGAGCTCGTATCCGAGCTCGGGAAGGCACAGGGGGGGTGGCGGAGCTCACAGCGATGCTGTAGGGACAGACAGCGGGCTCGGGGTGGTCCGACGAGGTAGATCGACGACGGGGGCGAGGTGGCAGCGACGGCGAATGGCGTCGAGTCGACGACGAGGCAAGGCCGCGGCTTCAGCTGGGCGCCGCACGAGGGAGAGGAGGGGCGAGGAGTCCGGGAGGGGCGGCGCCGACGCCGGCTTGCATCGAGCGCAGGGGTGAGGCGGCGGGGCCTAGGCGCCGTCTCCCTCGATCTAGATCGGGGAGGGGCGAGGGAGACGCGCGGGGGTGGGTAACGAGTGGGGGAGCGGGGCATCGTGGGGGGGGGGTTAGGGTTTTCCCCCTCGTGGGGATAAGGCAGGGGTGTGTCGGCCGGCTGGGCCAGGTGGGCCGGCCTGGCCGGTGAGCTGGGCCGTCTGGCCCAGTTGGCCAGGGGGCCCTTTTTTGTTTGTTTTGTTTTGTCTTTTGCTTTTGTATTTTCTTTTCTTATTTCTTTTCTGTTTTAATTCATTTAAAAGTATTTAGGCATTTTATAAAAATGTGTTTACTTCACCATAATTAATGATGCAATAATTGACATAGCCCGAACATTTTTATTATAATATTTGAAAACTTTTGTCGTTTGACTTATTTAGGATTTAAATTTGAATCGTTTTTTGAACTAACTCGAGTTTATCAACAGTAACCGAGGTGACGTGGCATCCTTAGTAGAGGGTTACTATAGTTTAATTACCCAGGCGTCACAACCTCCTCTTGCCCCGGAGCTTGTCGCGACGCCATTTCGGCGTCATCCGCAGCACAGGGGGAGGTAGCGGGCGGAACTGAATTCACGTCCGATGAATCCAGGGAGCCGCTCGACGACTCGTCAAGCCCGTCCTTGGGTGGGCTGCATGATTATATTCGACATTAGGGAAAGCTGTGCAACAAAAGGAATATCATGAGTTACTCTGGTATCCGAACACTTACGATTTCGCCGGACGCTTGGCCCTGTCCGGCCACTCCTCTTCGTCGTCGTCGGCGTCGGGGGCGTAGTCCGGCGGAGGGGTTTTCCTCTTCTTGGACCCTTCGGCCTTCCCTACTGGGGCGGCCTTCCTCTTCTTTCCTCCCCCCGCTAGAGGGGGAGAGGTCTCTTCTTCCTCCTCCTCGTCTTCACGGGAGGAGTGCGTCTCGGACTCGTCGGACGACGAGTCCGACACCACCATATGCCAGGAACTCTTTCGAGTCCCCGTGGCCTTCTTCTTCTTAGCCTTCTTCTCCGGCACCACATAAGGTGCCGGAACCAGCAGCTTCACTAGGAGAGCAGGGGCTGGGTCTTCGGGCAAGGGAGCCGGACAGTTAATCAGTCCGGACTTCGCCTGCCAATCCTGTCAAAGGGTAGGGAGTTTAGATCCCACATAGAGTCAAACTATGAAGAAAACTTAACATCCTGTAAAAGATGAAAATATTTTACCTCGCTAGCAGGACACTGCGAGCTGAATCCGCGGTCTTCAGAGGCGGATGTGGGAGCCTCGGCGCCTTTGGTTAGCCCCCTCCAGACATCTTCGTACGTCATGTCAAAGAGCCTGCTCAGAGTTCGGTGCTGCGCCGGGTTGAACTCCCACAAATTGAAGTCCCGTTCTTGACACGGAAGGATCCGGTGGACGAGCATGACCTGGACTACGTTGACAAGCTTGAGATGCTTGTTCACCAGGGACTGGATGCATTTTTGCAGTCCGGTCACCTCTTCTTCGTCGCCCCACGACAAGCCCGTCTCCTTCCAGGACGTGAGCCGCGTAGGGGGTCCGGATCAGAATTCAGGGGCTGCGATCCACTTCGGATCGCGTGGCTCGGTGATGTAAAACCACCCTGACTGCCACCCCTTCAAGGTCTCCACAAAGGAGCCCTCGAGCCATAGGACGTTGGCTATTTTACCCGCCATGGCACCTCCGCACTCCGCCTGGTTGCCGCGCACCACCTTTGGCTTGACGTTGAAGGTCTTGAGCCAGAGGCCGAAATGGGGGCGGATGCAGAGGAAAGCCTCGCACACGACGATAAACACCGAGATATTGAGGATGAAGTTCGGGGCCAGATCGTGGAAATCTAGGCCGTAGTAGAACATGAGCCCGCGGAAAAATGGGTGGAGAGGAAAACCAAGTCCGCGGAGGAAGTGGGGAAGAAATACTACCCTCTCATGGGGCCTTGGGGTGGGGAGAAGCTGCCCCTCCTCAGGAAGCCGGTGCGCGATGTCTTTGGACAGGTATCCGGCCTTCCTTAGCCTTTTGACATGGCCCTCCGTGACGAAGGAGACCATCCACTTGCCTCCCGCTCTGGACATTGTTGGAGAAGGTTGAGCTAGGAAGTGCGGGCTTGGGCGCTGGAGCTCGGGTGCGCAGAAGATGGATAGGCAAAGGAGGAAGAAGGCGTAGGTAAAAAGGTGGATCCTTATCCCCTTATATGGGCGGATGCGACTATGCGTCCCCACCAGCCTAGTAAAACTCGCTTGCCTCCCAAGCGCCGTGATAGATGGCACGGTTGGGTTACCCACGTCCGTATTGATGAGAATCCCGTAAATGGGGGACACGATCTCTGCTTTGACAAGACGTGCCAAGGAAACCGCCTCGCAAAACACGCTGAGGTGGAAAAGTGAAAACGATTCGAATAAAGGCTTGGCCGTAGTGTGATGTCACGCTGCGGAATACGTCAGCAGATTAGATTTGTGTTAATATTATTCTCTCTGTGGCAATATGTGGAAACTTATTTTGCAGAGCCGGACACTAGTCTTGGTGTTTACAAACTTTTATGAAGAATTTGGAGGAGGAACCCGCCTTGCAATGCCGAAGACAATCTACGCGCCGGACTCGTCGTCATTGAAGCCTGGTTCAGGGGCTACTGAGGGAGTCCTGGATTAGGGGGTGTTCGGGTAGCCGGACTATACCTTCAGCCGGACTCCAGGACTATGAAGATACAAGATTGAAGACTTCGTCCCGTGTTCGGATGGGACTTTCCTTGGCGTGGAAGGCAAGCTTGGCGATGCGGATATTCAAGATCTCCTACCATTGTAACCGACTTTGTGTAACCCTAACCCTCTCTGGTGTCTATATAAACCGGAGGGTTTTAGTCCGTAGGACAACTTCATCATACAACAATCATACCATAGGCTAGCTTCTAGGGTTTAGCCTCCTCGATCTCGTGGTAGATCTACTCTTGTAATACCCATATCATCAATATTAATCAAGCAGGACGTAGGGTTTTACCTCCATCAAGAGGGCCCGAACCTTGGTAAAACATCGTGTTCCTTGCCTCCTGCTACCATCCAGTCTAGACGCACAGTTCGGGACCCCCTACCCGAGATCCGCCGGTTTTGACACCAACAACGTCCTCTACTTTGTTGTTGCAAGTTTTACGTGGCTGCTACGGGTTTAGCAAGAACCGTTCTTACCTACGCATCAAAACCACAACGATAGTTTGTCAAGTTGGTGTTGTTTTGACGTTCGCAAGGGCCGGGCGTAGCCACACTTGGTTCAACTAAAGTTGGAGAAACTGACACCCGCCAGCCACCTGTGTGCAAAGCACGTCGGTAGAACCAGTCTCGCGTAAGCGTACGCGTAATATCGGTCCGGGCCGCTTCATCCAACAATACTGCCGAACCAAAGTATGACATGCTGGTAAGCAGTATGACTTATATCGCCCACAACTCACTTTTGTTCTACTCATGCACAACATCAACGCATAAAACCTAGGCTCGGATACCACTTTTGGGGAACGTAGTAATTTCAAAAAATTTCCTACGCACACGCAAGATCATGGTGATTCATAGCAACGAGAGGGGAGAGTGTTGTCCACGTACCCTCGTAGACCGAAAGCGGAAGCATTAGCACAACGCGGTTGATGTAGTCGTACGTCTTCACGATCCGACCGATCCAAGTACCGAACGCACGGCACCTCCGAGTTCAGCACACGTTCAGTTCGATGACGTCCCACGAACTCCGATCCAGCAGAGCTTCACGGGAGAGTTCCGTCAGCACGATGGCGTGGTGACGGCGATGATGTTGCTACCGACGCAGGGCTTCGCCTAAGCACCGCTACGATATGACTGAGGTGGAATATGGTGGAGGGGGGCACCGCACACGGCTGGGAGAGATCAACTGATCAACTTGTGTGTCTCGAGGTGCCCCCCTGCCCCTGTATATAAAGGAGCAAGGGGGGAGGCCGGCCGGCCCTCTATGGGTGCGCCAGGAGGAGGAGTCCTCCTCCTAGTAGGAGTAGGACTCCCCTTTCCTACTCCTACTAGGAGGAGGAAAGGAAGGAGGAGAAGGAGAAGGAAGGAGAAGGAGGAAAAGGAGGAAAGGGGGGCCGGCCCCCTAGTCCAACTCGGTTTGGGCTAGGGGGGCCGCGTGCCCTGCCTCCTCTCTTCCACCACTTGGCCCATGAGGCCCATTACTTCTTCCTCGTATTCCCGTAATTCCCCGGTACCCCCGAAAATACCCGAATCACTCGGAACCTTTCCGATGTCCGAATATAGTTGTCCAATATATCGGTCTTTACATCTCAACCATTTCGAGACTCCTCGTCATGTCCCCGATCTCATCCGGGACTCCGAACTACCTTCGGTACATCAAATCACATAAACTCATAATACAATCGTCACCAAAACTTTAAGCGTGCAGACCCTACGGGTTCGAGAACTATGTAGACATGACCGAGACATGTCTCCGGTCAATAACCAATAGCGGAACCTGGATGCTCATATTGGCTCCCACATATTCTACGAAGGTCTTTATCGGTCAGACCGCATAACAACATACGTTGTTCCCTTTGTCATCGGTATGTTACTTGCCCGAGATTCGATCGTCGGTATCTCAATACATAGTTCAATCTCGTTACCGGCAAGTCTCTTTACTCGTTCCGTAATACATCATGCTGCAACTAACTTATTAGTTGCAATGCTTGCAAGGCTTAAGTGATGTGCATTACCGAGAGGGCCCAGAGATACCTCTCCGATAATCGGAGTGACAAATCCTAATCTCGAAATACACCAACCCAACAAGTACCTTCGGAGACACCTGTAGAGCACCTTTATAATCACCCAGTTACATTGTGACGTTTGGTAGCACACAAAGTGTTCCTCCGGTAAACGGGAGTTGCATAATCTCATAGTCATAGGAACATGTATAAGTCATGAAGAAAGCAATAGCAACATACTAAACGATCAAGTGCTAAGCTAACGGAATGGGTCAAGTCAATCACATCATTCTCCTAATGAAGTTATCCCATTAATCAAATGACAACTCATGTCAATGGCTAGAAAACATAACCATCTTTGATCAAGGAGCTAGTCAAGTAGAGGCATACTAGTGACACTCTGTTTGTCTTTGTATTCACACAAGTATTATGTTTCCGGTTAATACAATTCTAGCATGAATAATAAACATTTATCATGATATAAGGAAATAAATAATAACTTTATTATTGCCTCTAGGGCATATTTCCTTCAGAGTCTCCCACTTGCACTAGAGTCAATAATCTAGATTATACCGTAATGATTCTAACACCCATGGAGCCTTGGTGCTGATCATGTTTTGCTCGTGGAAGAGGCTTAGTCAATGGGTCTGCAACATTCAGATCTGTATGTATCTTGCAAATCTCTATGTCTCCCACCTGGACTAGATCCCGGATGGAATTGAAGCGTCTCTTGATGTGCTTGGTTCTCTTGTGAAATCTGGATTCCTTTGCCAAGGCAATTGCACCAGTATTGTCACAAAAGATTTTCATTGGACCCGATGCACTAGGTATGACACCTAGATCGGATATGAACTCCTTCATCCAGACTCCTTCATTTGCTGCTTCCGAAGCAGCTATGTACTCCGCTTCACATGTAGATCCCGCTACAACGCTTTGTTTAGAACTGCACCAACTGACAGCTCCACCGTTTAATGTAAACATGTATCCGGTTTGCGATTTAGAATCGTCCGGATCAGTGTCAAATCTTACATCAACGTAACCTTTTACGACGAGCTCTTTGTCACCTCCATATACGAGAAGCATATCCTTAGTCCTTTTCAGGTATTTCAGGATGTTCTTGACCGCTGTCCAGTGATTCCACTCCTGGATTACTTTGGTACCTCCCTGCTAGACTTATAGCAAGGCACACATCAGGTCTGGTACACAGCATTGCATACATGATAGATCCTATCGCTGATGCATAGGGAACATCTTTCATATTCTCTCTATCTTCTGCAGTGGTCGGGCGTTGAGTCTTACTCAATTTCACACCTTGTAACACAGGCAAGAATCCTTTCTTTGCTTGATCCATTTTGAACTTCTTCAAAATTTTGTCAAGGTATGTTGTTTGTGAAAGTCCAATTAAGCGTCTTGATCTATCTCTATAGATCTTAATGCCTAATATGTAAGCAGCTTCACCGAGGTCTTTCATTGAATAACTCTTATTCAAGTATCCTTTTATGCTATCTAGAAATTCTATATCATTTCCAATTAACAATGTGTCATCCACATATAATATCAGAAATGCTACAGAGCTCCCTCTCACTTTCTTGTAAATACAGGCTTCTCCAAAAGTCTGTATAAAACCAAATGCTTTGATCACACTATCAAAACATTTATTCCAACTCCGAGAGGCTTGCACCAGTCCATAAATGGATCGCTGGAGCTTGCACACTTTGTTAGCTCCCTTTGAATCGACAAAACCTTCTGGTTGCATCATATACAACTCTTCTTCCAGAAATCCATTCAGGAATGCAGTTTTGACATCCATCTGCCAAATTTCATAATCATAAAATGTGGCAATTTCTAACATGATTCGGACAGACTTAAGCATCGCTACGGGTGAGAAGGTCTCATCGTAGTCAATCCCTTGAACTTGCCGAAAACCTTTCGCGACCAGTCGAGCTTTGTAGACAGTAATATTTCCGTCAGCGTCAGTCTTCTTCTTGAAGATCCATTTATTCTCAATTGCTTGCCGATCATCGGGAAAGTCAATCAAAGTCCATACTTTGTTCTCATACATTGATCCCATCTCAGATTTCATGGCTTCAAGCCACTTTGCGGAATCTGGGCTCACCATCGCTTCTTCATAGTTCGTAGGTTCATCATGATCTAGTAGCATGACTTCCAGAACGGGATTACCGTACCACTCTGGTGCGGATCTTACTCTGGTTGATCTACGAGGTTCAGTAGTATCTTGTTCTGAAGTTTCATGATCATCATCATTAGCTTCCTCACTATCTGGTGTAGGTGTCATAGAAACAGTTTTCTGTGATGTACTACTTTCCAATAAGGGAGTAGGTACAGTTACCTCTTCAAGTTCTACTTTCCTCCCACTCACTTCTTTCGAGAGAAACTCCTTCTCCAGAAAGTTTCCGAATTTAGCAACATAAGTCTTGCCTTCGGATCTGTGATAGAAGGTGTATCCAATAGTTTCCTTTGGATATCCTATGAAGACACATTTCTCCGATTTGGGTTCGAGCTTATCAGGTTGAAGCTTTTTCACATAAGCATCGCAGCCCCAAACTTTCAGAAACGACAACTTTGGTTTCTTGCCAAACCACAGTTCATAAGGCGTCGTCTCAACGGATTTTGATGGTGCCCTATTTAACGTGAATGTGGCCGTCTCTAGAGCGTATCCCCAAAACGATAGCGGTAAATCAGTAAGAGACATCATAGATCGCACCATATCCAGTAAAGTACAATTACGACGTTCGGACACACCATTACGCTGAGGTGTTCCGGGTGGCGTGAGTTGCGAAACTATTTCACAATATTTCAAATGTACACCAGACTCGTAACTCAAATATTCTCCTCCACGATCAGATCGTAGAAACTTTATTTTCTTGTTACGATGATTTTCAACTTCACTCTGAAATTCCTTGAACTTTTCAAATGTTTCAGACTTATGTTTCATTAAGAAGATATACCCATATCTGCTTAAATCATCTGTGAAGGTGAGAAAATAATGATATCCGCCACGAGCCTCAATATTCATCGGACCACATACATCTGTATGTATGATTTCCAACAAATCTGTTGCTCTCTCCATAGTACCGGAGAACGGCGTTTTGGTCATCTTGCCCATGAGGCACGGTTCGCAAGTACCAAGTGATTCATAATCAAGTGGTTCCAAAAGTCCATCAGAATGGAGTTTCTTCATGCGCTTTACACCGATATGACCTAAACGGCAATGCCACAAATAAGTTGCACTCTCATTATCAACTCTGCATCTTTTGGCTTCAACATTATGAATATGTGTGTTACTACTATCAAGATTCAACAAGAATAGACCACTCTTTAAGGGTGCATGACCATAAAAGATATTACTCATATAAATAGAACAACCATTATTCTCTAATTTAAATGAATAACCGTCTCGCATCAAACAAGATCCAGATATAATGTTCATGCTTAACGCTGGCACCAAATAACAATTATTTAGGTCTAATACTAATCCCGAAGGTAGATGTAGAGGTAGCGTGCCGACTGCGATCACATCGACTTTGGAACCGTTTCCCACACGCATCGTCACCTCGTCCTTAACCAATCTTCGCTTGATCCGTAGTCCCTGTTTCGAGTTGCAAATATTAGCAACAGAACCAGTATCAAATACCCAGGTGCTACTGCGAGCATTAGTAAGGTACACATCAATAACATGTATATCACATATACCTTTGTTCACCTTGCCATCCTTCTTATCCGCCAAATACTTGGGGCAGTTCCGCTTCCAGTGACCAGTCTGCTTGCAATAGAAGCACTCAGTTTCAGGCTTAGGTCCAGGTTTGGGTTTCTTCTCTTGAGTAGCAACTTGCTTGCCGTTCTTTTTGAAGTTCCCCTTCTTCTTCCCTTTGCCCTTTTTCTTGAAACTGGTGGTCTTGTTGACCATCAACACTTGATGCTCCTTCTTGATTTCTACCTCCGCAGCTTTCAGCATCGCGAAGAGCTCGGGAATAGTCTTGTTCATCTCTTGCATATTATAGTTCATCACGAAGCTCTTGTAGCTTGGTGGCAGTGATTGAAGAATTCTGTCAATGACGCAATCATCTGGAAGATTAACTCCCAATTGAATCAAGTGATTATTATACCCAGACATTTTGAGTATATGCTCACTGACAGAACTGTTCTCCTCCATCTTGCAGCTATAGAACTTATTGGAGACTTCATATCTCTCAATCCGGGCATTTGCTTGAAATATTAACTTCAACTCCTGGAACATCTCATATGCTCCATGACGTTCAAAACGTTGTTGAAGTCCCGATTCTAAGTCGTAAAGCATGGCACACTGAACTATCAAGTAGTCATCAGCTTTGCTCTGCCAGACGTTCATAACATCCGGCGTTGCTCCTGCAGCAGGTCTGGCACCCAGCGGTGCTTTCAGGACGTAATTCTTCTGTGCAACAATGAGGATAATCCTCAAGTTACGGACCCAGTCCGTGTAATTGCTACCATCATCTTTCAACTTTGCTTTCTCAAGGAACGCATTAAAATTCAACGGAACAACAACACGAGCCATCTATCTACAATCAAACATAAACAAGCAAGATACTAATCAGGTACTAAGTTTCATGATAAATTTAAGTTCAGTTAATCAAATTAATTAAAGAACTCCCACTTAGATAGACATCCCTCTAATCTTCTAAGTGATTACGTGATCCAAATCAACTAAACCATAACCGATCATCACGTGAGATGGAGTAGTTTTCAATGGTGAACATCGTTATGTTGATCATATCTACTATATGATTCACGCTCGACCTTTTGGTCTCCGTTTTCCGAGGCCATATCTGTATATGCTTGGCTCGTCAAGTATAACCTGAGTATTCCGCGTGTGCAACTGTTTTGCACCCGTTGTATTTGAACGTAGAACCTATCACACCCGATCATCACGTGGTGTCTCAGCACGAAGAACTTTTGCAACGGTGCATACTCAGGGACAACACTTCTTGATAATTTAGTGAGAGATTATCTTATAATGCTACCGTCAATCAAAGCAAGATAAGATGCATAAAAGGATAAACATCACATGCAATCAATATAAGTGATATGATATGGCCATCATCATCTTGTGCTTGTGATCTCCATCTCCGCAGCACCGTCGTGATCACCATCGTCACCGGCGTGACACCTTGATCTCCATCGCAGCATCGTTGTCGTCTCGCCAAGCTTGTGCTTCTACGACTATCGCTACCGCTTAGTGATAAAAGTAAAGCATTACATCGCGATTGCATTGCATACAATAAAACGACAACCATAAGGCTCCTGCCAGTTGCCGATAACTCGGTTACAAAACATGATCATCTAATACAATAAAATTCAGTATCATGTCTTGACCATATCACATCACAACATGCCCTGCAAAAACAAGTTAGACGTCCTCTACTTTGTTGTTGCAAGTTTTACGTGGCTGCTACGGGCTTAAGCAAGAACCAATCTCACCTACGCATCAAAACCAAAACGATAGTTTGTCAAATAGACTCCGTTTTAACCTTCGCAAGGACCGGGCGTAGCCATACTCGGTTCAACTAAAGTTGGAGAGACAGTTGCCCGCAAGCCACCTATGTGCAAAGCACGTCGGGGGAACCGGTCTCGCGTAAGTGTACGCGTAATGTTGGTCCAGGTCGTCTCGTCCAACAATGCCGCCGAACCAAAGTATGACATGCTGGTAGGCAGTATGACTTATATCGCCCACAACTTACTTGTGTTCTACTCGTGCATATAACATCAACATAAATAACCTAGGCTCGTATGCCACTGTTGGGTTTCGTAGTAATTTCAAAAAAATTCCTACGCACACGCAAGATCATGTGATGCATAGCAACGAGTGGGGAGAGTGTTGTCTACGTACCCACGCAGACCGACTGCGGAAGCGTTGACACAACGTAGAGGAAGTAGTCGTACGTCTTCACGATCCAACCGATCAAGCACCGAAACTACGGTGCCTCCGAGTTCGAGCACACGTTCAGCTCGATGACGATCCCCGGACTCCGATCCAGCAAAGTGTCGGGGAAGAGTTCCGTCAGCACGACGGCGTGGTGACGATCTTGATGTACCACAGCAGCAGGGCTTCGCCTAAACTCCGCTACAGTATTATCGAGGACTATGGTGGATGGGGGCACCGCACACGGCTAAGGAATAGATCACGTGGATCAACTTGTGTGTTTCTGGGGTGCCTCTGCCTCAGTATATAAAGGAGCCAAGGGGGAGGGGGCCGCCGGCCAGGAGGAGGGCGCAGGAGGAGTCCTACTCCTCCCGGGAGTAGGACTCCC
>NC_053026.1:635994768-636010115 GCF_003073215.2 Triticum urartu
TGAAAAAAAAACAAATCTTTGCCAAGCCCCAGAAACAAACAAACAAAAAAGGGGCCGAGCCTATCCTTCTCGTGACCAGACAACGTGCAACTAGGATGAAACAAACTACAGTCCCAGTTGCGAGTCAAGGATGGACCTGCAACTGGGATGAAAAACAAAGAAGATGCCTGGTTGCAAGTCAAGGGTGAACTTGCAACTAGGAGAACTATGAGCCCAATTGCGACTCAAAGGTGAACTTGCAACTGGGACAACTACGAAACTACAAGCCCAGTTGCGAGTCAAGGGTTGACTTGCAACTAGGATGAAACAAACTACAGTCTCAGATGTGACTCAATGGTAGGCTTGCAAATGAGATGAAAGACAAAACACATGCCCAGTTACGGGTCAAAAGGCGGGCTTGCAACTCAGAGGGTGGACTTGCAACTTGGACAAGTACGAGACCAATTGTGAGTCAAGGGTGGACTTGCAATTGGGACAACTACAAAACTACAAGCCCAGTTACGAGTTAAAGGTTGACTCGTAACTGGGAGGAAACAAGCTATGAGTAAGTTGCAATCAAAAGGTAGACTTGCAACTGGGATAAAAACAAAACACATGCTCGAGTTGTGAGTAGGGGGTGGGCTTGTAACTTGAACAATTATGAGCCCAGTTGTGAGTCGTGAGGGACTTGCACCTGGGACAACTACAAAACTACGAGCCAGTTGCGAGTTAAGGGTCGATTTGCAACTGGGATGAAATAAGTTATGGGTCCAGTTGCGAGTTAAGGATCGACTTGCAACTGGGATGAAAAATAAAATACATGCTCTGTTGGGGAACGTAGCATAAATTCAAAAAATTTCCTACGTGTCACCAAGATCTATCTATGGAGTCATCTAGCAACGAGGGAGGAGTAGATGTACATACCCTTGTAGATCGCGCGCGGAAGCGTTCAAGAGAACGGGGTTGATGGAGTCGTACTTGTCGTGATCCAAATCACCGATGATCCTAGCACCGAACGGACGGCACCTCCGCGTTCAACACACGTACGGAGCAGCGAAGTCTCCTCCTTCTTGATCCAGCAAGGGGGGAGGAGAGGTTGATGGAGATCCAACAGCACGACGGCGTGGTGGTGGAAGTAGCGGGATTCCAACAGGGCTTCGCCAAGCGCTGCGGGAGGAGGGAGATGTGTCATGGGAGGGAGAGGGAGGCGCCAGGGCTTAGGGTTGATGCTACCCTCCCTTCCCCCCACTATATATAGGGCCAAGGGAGAGGGGGCGCAGCCTTGGCCCTTCCTCCAAGGAAGGGTGCGGCCAAGGGAGGAGTCCCTCCTCCCCAAGGCACCTCGGAGGTGCCTTCCCCCTTTAGGACTCTTCCTTTCCCTCTTCTCTTGGCGCATGGGCCTCTTGGGGCTGGTGCCCTTGGCCCATATAGGCCAAGGCGCACCCCCTACAGCCCATGTGGCCCCCCGGGGCAGGTGGCCCCACCCGGTGGACCCCCGGGACCCTTCCGGTGGTCCCGATACAATACCGGTGACCCCGAAACTTGTCCCGATGGCCGAAATAGCACTTCCTATATATAATTCTTTACCTCCAGACCATTCCGGAACTCCTCGTGACGTCCGGGATCTCATCCGGGACTCCGAACAACTTTCGGGTTACCGCATACTAATATCTCTATAACCCTAGCGTCACCGAACCTTAAGTGTGTAGACCCTACGGGTTCGGGAGACATGTAGACATGACCGAGATGACTCTCCGGTCAATAACCAACAGCGGGATCTGGATACCCATGTTGGCTCCCACATGTTCCACGATGATCTCATCGGATGAACCACGATGTCAAGGACTTAATCAATCCCGTATACAATTCCCTTTGTCTATCGGTACGACACTTGCCCGAGATTCGATCGTCGGTATCCCGATACCTTGTTCAATCTCGTTACCGGCAAGTCTCTTTACTCGTTTCGTAACACATCATCCCGTGATCAACTCCTTGATCACATTGTGCACATTATGATGATGTCCTACCGAGTGGGCCCAGAGATACCTCTCCGTTTACACGGAGTGACAAATCCCAGTCTCAATTCGTGCCAACCCAACAGACACTTTCGGAGATACCTGTAGTGTACCTTTATAGCCACCCAGTTACGTTGTGACGTTTGGCACACCCAAAGCACTCCTATGGTATCCGGGAGTTGCACAATCTCATGGTCTAAGGAAATGATACTTGACATTAGAAAAGCTTTAGCATACAAACTACATGATCTTGTGCTAGGCTTAGGATTGGGTCTTGTCCATCACATCATTCTCCTAATGATGTGATTCCGTTATCAATGACATCCAATGTCCATGGTCAGGAAACCGTAACCATCTATTGATCAACGAGCTAGTCAACTAGAGGCTTACTAGGGACATGGTGTTTTCTATGTATCCACACATGTATCTGAGTTTCCTATCAATACAATTATAGCATGGATAATAAACGATTATCATGAACAAGGAAATATAATAATAACTAATTTATTATTGCCTCTAGGGCATATTTCCAACAGTCTCCCACTTGCACTAGAGTCAATAATCCAGTTCACATCGCTATGTGACTAACACTCAAGGTCACATCCCCATGTGACTAACACCCAAAGAGTTTACTAGAGTCAATAATCTAGTTCACATTAGCATGTGATTAACACTCGATGAGTTCTGGGTTTGATCATGTTATACTTGTGAGAGATGTTATATTCAACGGGTCTGAATCTTTCAGATCCGTATGTACTTCGCAAATCTCTATGTCATCTTGTAGATGCAGCTACTACGCTATATTTGGAGCCATTTCAAATAACTGTTCTACTTGGAGCTATTCTAAATTGTTGCTCCATTATACGTATCCGGTATCTCTACTCAGAGCTATCCGGATAGGTGTTAAGCTTGCATCGACGTAACCCTTTACGACGAACTCTTTTACCACCTCCATAATCGAGAAAATTCCTTAGTTCCACTAGTTACTAAGGATAACTTTGACCGCTGTCTTGTGATCCAGTTCTTGGATCACTCTTGTACCCCTTGACTGACTCATGGCAAGGCACATTTCAGGTGCGGTACACAGCATAGCATACTGTAGAGCCTATGTCTTAAGCATAGGGGACGACCTTCGTCCTTTCTCTCTATTCTGCCGTGGTCGAGCTTTAAGTCTTAACTTCATACCTTACAACTCAGGCAAGAACTCCTTCTTTGACTGATCCATCTTGAACACCTTCAAGATCATGTCAAGGTATGTGCTCATTTGAAAGTACCATTAAGCGTTTTGATCTATCCTTATAGATCTTGATGCTCAATGTTCAAGTAGCTTAATCCAGGCTTTCCATTGAAAAACACTTTCCAAATAACCCTTATATGCTTTTCCAGAAATTCTACGTCATTTCTGATCAACAAATATGTCAACAACATATAATCATCAGAAATTCTATAGTGCTCCCACTCACTTCTTTGGAAATACAAGTTTCTCATAAACTTTGTATAAACCCAAAATCTTTGATCATCTCATCAAAGCATACATTCCAACTCCGAGATGCTTACTCCAGTCCTTAGAAGGATTGCTGGAGCTTTGCATACTTATTAGCCATCTTTCAGGATTGACAAAACCTTCCGGTTGTATCCACATACCAACCTTTCCTCAAAAAAAACGCGAGGAAACAATGTTTTGACATCCTATCTGCAAGATTTCATAAATAATGCATTCGCTAATATAATTCCAACAGACTCTTAGCATCGCTACGAGTGAGAAAGTCTCATCGTAGTCAACTCCTTGAACTTGTCGGAAAACATCTTAACGACAAGTCGAGCTTTCTTAATGGTGATACTTACCATCATTGTCCGTCTTCCTTTTAAAATCCATCTGTACTCAACAGCCTTACGACCATCGAGCCGTTCTGCCAAAGTCTACACTTTGTTTTCATACATGGATCCTCTCTCGGATTTTATGGCCTCGAGCCATTTATCGGAATCCAGGCCCACCATCGCTTCTCCATAGCTCGTAGGTTCATTGTTGTCTAGCAACATGACTTCCAAGACAGATTACGTACCACTCTGAAGTAGTACGCATCCTTGTCATCCTACGAGGTTTGGTAGTGACTTGATCTGAAGTTTCATGATCACTATCATAAGCTTCCACTTCAATTGGTGTAGGTGCCACAGGAACAACTTCCTGTGCCCTGCCACACACTAGTTGAAGAGACGGTTCAATAACCTCATCAAGTCTCCACCATCCTCCCACTCAATTCTTTCGAGAGAAACTTTTCCTCGAGAAAGGACCCGATTCTAGAAACAATCCCTTATTGCTTTCGGATCTGAGACAGGAGGTATACCCAACTGTTTTGGGTGTCCTATGAAGATGCATTTATCCGCTTTGGGTTCGAGCTTATCAGCCTGAAACTTTTTCACATAAGCGTCGCAGCCCCAAACTTTTAAGAAATGACAGCTTAGGTTTCTCTAAACCATAGTTCATACGGTGTCATCTCATCGGAATTACGTGGTGCCCTATTTAAAGTGAATGTGGTTGTCTCTAATGCCTAACCCATAAACTATCGTGGTAATTCGATAAGAGACATCATGGTATGCATCATATCCAATAGGGTGCAGTTATGATGTTCGGACACACCATCACACTATGGTGTTCCAGGCTGTATTAGTTGTGAAACAATTTCCACAATGTCTTAATTCTGTGCCAAACTCGTAATTCAGATATTCATCTCTATGATCATATCATAGATATTTTATCCTCTTGTCACGACGATCTTTCAACTTCACCCTGAAATTACTTGAACCTTTCAATAATTCAGACTCGTGATTCATCAAGTAAATATACTCAACATCTACTCAAATCATCTGTGAAGTAAGAACATAACGATATCCACTACACGCCTCAGCACTCATTGGACTGCACACATCAAAATGTATTACTTCCAACAAGTTGCTTTCTAGTTCCATTTTACTGAAACGAGGCTTTCAGTCATCTTGCCCATGTGGTATGATTTGCATGTCTCAAGTGATTCAAAATCAAGTGAGTCCAAACGGTCCATTTGCATGGAGTTTCTTCATGCATATACACCAATAGACATGGTTCGCATGTCTCAAACTTTTCAAAAACGAGTGAGCCCAAAGATCCATCAACATGGAGCTTCTTCATGCGTTTTATACCGATATGACTTACGTGGCAGTGCCACAAGTAGGTGGTACTATCATTACTATCTTTTGGCATGAACATGTGTATCACTACGATCGAGATTCAATAAACCATTCATTTTAGGTGTAAGACCATTGAAGGTATTATTCAAATAAACAGAGTAACCATTATTCTCTTAATGAATAACCGTATTGCGATAGACATAATCCATCATGTCTATGCTCAACGCAAACACCAATCTCGATGGTAGAGGGAGCGTACGATATTTGATCAACCTTGGAAATACTTCCAACACATATCGTCATCTCACCTTTAGCTAGTCTCCGTTTATTCCGTAGCTTTTATTTCGAGTTACTAACACTTAGCAACCGAACCGGTATCTAATACCCTGGTGCTACTAGGAGTACTAGTAAAGTACACATTACACAATGTATATCCAATATATACTTCTATCGACCTTTGCCAGCCTTCTCATCATACCAAGTATCTAGAGGGTAATTCTGCTCCAGTGGTTGTCCCCTTATTACAGAAGCACTTAGTCACGGTTTTGGGTTCAACCTTGGTTTTCTTCACTAGAGCAGCAGCTGAATTGCCGTTTCATGAAGTATCCCTTCTGCCCTTGCCCTTCTTGAACTAAGTGGTTTCACCAACCATCAACAAATTGATGCTCCTTCTTTGATTTCTACTTTGTGGTGGTCAAACATCGACGAATTATTCTCAAGATCATCATATGTCCCTGATATATTAGTCATCACGAAGCTCAAGCAGCTTGTGGTATGACTCGGAGACCATCACTATTTCATCTGGAAGATTCAACTCCCACCATTCAAATGATGTGTACTCAGACAATCTGAGCAACAAGCTCAACAATTGAGCTTTTCTCCCTAGTTTGCAGGCTAAGAAAATCGTCGGAGGTCTTATAACCTCTTGACGTGGCACGAGCCTGAAATCCCAATTTCAGCCCTCGAAACATCTCATTATGTTTTTCGACCTTTCAAAACCGTCTTCCGGTGCCTCAACTCTAAGCCGTTTAACTGAACTATCACGTAGTTATCAAAATGTGTATGTCAGATGTTCGCAACATCCATAGACAACGTTCGAGGTTCAGCACACTGAGCGGTGCATTAAGGACATAAGCCTTCTATGAAGCAATGAGGACAAACCTCAGTTTACGGACCTAGTCCGCATAATTACTACTATCAACTTTCAACTAAATTTTCTCTAGGAACATATCTAAACAGTAGAACTGAGCGCGAGCTACGACATAATTTGCGAAGACCTTTTGACTATGTTCAGGATAATTAAGTTCATCTTATGAACTCCCACTCAGATAGACATCCCTCTAGTCATCTAAGTGATTACATGATCCGAGTCAACTAGGCCGTGTCCGATCATCACGTGAGACGGACTAGTCATCATCGGTGAACATCTTCATGTTGATCGTATCTACCATACGACTCATGCTCGACCTTTCGGTCTCTTGTGTTCCGAGGCCATGTCTGTACATGCTAGGCTCGTCAAGTCAACCTAAGTGTTTCGCGTGTGTAAATCTGTCTTACACCCATTGTATGTGAATGTTAGAATCTATCACACCCGATCATCACGTGGTGCTTCGAAACAACGAACTGTCGCAACGGTGCACAGTTAGGGGGAACACTTTCTTGAAATTATTATGAGGGATCATCTTATTTACTACCGTTGTTCTAAGTAAACAAGATGCATAAACATGATAAACATCACATGCAATCAAATAATAGTGACATGATATGGCCAATATCATATTGCTCCTTTTGATCTTCATCTTCGGGGCTCCATGATCATCATCGTCACCGGCATGACACCATGATCTCCATCATCATGATCTCTATCATCGTGTCTTCATGAAGTTGTCTCGTCAACTATTACTTCTACTACTACAGCTAACGGTTAGCAATAAAGTAAAGTAATTACATGACGTTTATGTTGACACGCAGGTCATAAATAAATTAAGACAACTCCTATGGCTCCTGCCGGTTGTCATACTCATCGACATGCAAGTCGTGATTCCTATTACAAGAACATGATCAATCTCATACATCACATATATCATTCATCACATCCTTTTGGCCATATCACATCACATAGCATACCCTGCAAAAACAAGTTAGACGTCCTCTAATTGTTGTTTGCATGTTTTACGTGGCTGCTATGGGTTTCTAGCAAGAACGTTTCTTACCTACGCAAAAACCACAACGTGATATGCCAATTGCTATTTACCCTTCATAAGGACCCTTTTCATCGAATCCGATCCGACTAAAGTGGGAGAGACAGACACCCGCTAGCCACCTTATGCAACTAGTGCATGTCAGTCGGTGGAACCAGTCTCACATAAGAGTACGTGTAAGGTCGGTCCGGGCCGCTTCATCCCACAATGCCACCGAATCAAGATTGGACTAGTAACGGTAAGCATATTGAACAAAATCAACGCCCACAACTACTTTGTGTTCTACTCGTGCATAGAAACTACGCATAGACCTAGCTCATGATGCCACTGTTGGGGAACGTAGCATAAATTCAAAATTTTCCTACGTGTCACCAAGATCTATCTATGGAGTCATCTAGCAACGAGGGAGGAGTGGATCTACATACCCTTGTAGATCGCGTGCGGAAGCGTTCAAGAGAACGGGGTTGATGGAGTCGTACTCGTCGTGATCCAAATCACCGATGATCCTAGCGCCGAACGGACGGCACCTCCGCGTTCAACACACGTACGGAGCAGCGACGTCTCCTCCTTCTTGATCCAGCAAGGGGGAAGGGAGAGGTTGATGGAGATCCAGCAGCACGACGGCGTGGTGGTGGAAGTAGCGGGATTCCAACAGGGCTTCGCCAAGCGCTGCGGGAGGAGGGAAGATGTGTCATGGGAGGGAGAGGGAGGCGCCAGGGCTTAGGTTGTTGCCCTCCCTTCCCCCACTATATATAGGGCCAAGGGAGAGGGGGGGCGCAGCCTTGGCCCTTCCTCCAAGGAAGGGTGCGGCCAGGGAGGAGTCCCTCCTCCCCAAGGCACCTCGGAGGTGCCTTCCCCCTTTAGGACTCTTCCTTTCCCTTATCTCTTGGCGCATGGGCCTCTTGGGCTGGTGCCCTTGGCCCATATAGGCCAAGGCGCACCCCCTACAGCCCATGTGGCCCCCCGGGGCAGGTGGCCCCACCCGGTGGACCCCCGGGACCCTTCCGGTGGTCCCGGTACAATACCGGTGACCCCGAAACTTGTCCCGATGGCCGAAATAGCACTTCCTATATATAATTCTTTACCTCCGGACCATTCCGGAACTCCTCGTGACATCCGGGATCTCATCCGGGACTCCGAACAACATTCGGGTTACCGCATACTAATATCTCTATAACCCTAGCGTCACCGAACCTTAAGTGTGTAGACCCTACGGGTTCGGGAGACATGCAGACATGACCGAGAGACTTCTCCGGTCAATAACCAACAGCGGGATCTGGATACCCATGTGGCTCCCACATGCTTCCACGATGATCTCATCGGATGAACCACGATGTCAAGGACTTAATCAATCCTGTATACAATTCCCTTTGTCTATCGGTACGATACTTGCCCGAGATTCGATCGTCGGTATCCCGATACCTTGTTCAATCTCGTTACCGGCAAGTCTCTTTACTCGTTCCGTAACACATCATCCCGTGATCAACTCCTTGATCACATTGTGCACATTATGATGATGTCCTACCGAGTGGGCCCAGAGATACCTCTCCGTCACACGGAGTGACAAATCCCAGTCTCGATTCGTGCCAACCCAACAGACACTTTCGGAGATACCCGTAGTGCACCTTTATAGTCACCCAGTTACGTTGTGACGTTTGGCACACCCAAAGTATTCCTACGGTATCCGGGAGTTGCACAATCTCATGGTCTAAGGAAATGATACTTGACATTAGAAAAGCTTTAGCATACGAACTACACGATCTTTGTGCTAGGCTTAGGATTGGGTCTTGTCCATCACATCATTCTCCTAATGATGTGATCCCGTTATCAATGACATCCAATGTCCATGGTCAGGAAACCGTAACCATCTATTGATCAACGAGCTAGTCAACTAGAGGCTTACTAGGGACATGGTGTTGTCTATGTATCCACACATGTATCTGAGTTTCCTATCAATACAATTCAGCATGGATAATAAACGATTATCATGAACAAGGAAATATAATAATAACCAATTTATTATTGCCTCTAGGGCATATTCCCAACAAGTAGGATATAATTCACCATGAAATAAATATCGTGGAGGCTATGTTGATTTTGTTTCAACTACATGCGTGAACATGTGCCAAGTCAACCCACTCGAATCGTTCAAAGGAGGATACCACCCTATCATACCACATCACAACCATTTTAATAGCATGTTGGCACGCAAGGTAAACCATTATAAACTACTAGCAAATTAAGCATGGCATGATCAACTATAATCTCTAATTGTCATTGCAGACATGTTTCATTCATAATAGGCTGAATCAGGAATGATCAACTAATCATATTTACAAAAACAAGAGAGGTTGAGTTCATACCAGCTTTTCTCATCTCAATCAGTTCATCATATATCGTCATTATGGCCTTTCACTTGCACAACCGTATAGTGTGGATAATAATAAAAGTGCACGTGCATTGGACTAAGCTGGAATCTGCAAGCATTCAACTCAGGAGAGAAGACAAAGTAATGTGGGCTCTTTGTTAAATCAACAATAATGCATAAGAGAGCCACTCAACATTTTCATCGTGGTCTTCTCCTCTCGACCCCTAAAGAAAAGAAAAGAAACAAAACTATTTACACGCGAAAGCTCCCAACAAGCAAAAGAACAACGAGAACTCTTTTTGGGTTTTCTTTTTAATTATTACTACTACAGGCATGGAAATTAAACTAACTAAAAGCTACAACTAATTTTTTTGGTTTTTCTTAAGGTTTTTCAAACACACAAGAAGAATGCTTAAAAAGAAAATAAACTAGCATGGATGATACAATGAAAAAGTATGAGCACCGACAATTGGCATGAGTGTGTGAACATGAATGTAATGTCGGTGAGAAATACGTACTCCCCCAAGCTTAGGCTTTTGGCCTAAGTTGGTCTATGCCCAAGGATCAAAGTTGTAGCTGGGGTCGTACTGAAGATGCAGCGGCAATTTGCCTCATGAGCTGCAGCTTGGAGGCGAGCTACCTTCGTCCTCCTCTCATACTCGCTCGCCTCCTCCCTGGTTATAACATATCTCCCTTTTTTCTAAAAGTCAAAGAAAGCAGGAGTAGGAGAGCAACGTGGAAGGTGCGACGTGTGTCAAAGATTAGTCGGTACTGGAGGAACTGATCGTTTCTCTCAACAAACTGATGAAGAACCATAGCATTATAATCTAGATAAGCAGGAGGCAACTCAATATCATCCCCACGTATGGGTATACCAAGAAAATTAGCTAAACGGGTTGCATAAATTCCACCAAGAAATCTCCTAGTACTATTAAGATGCAACCTGCGTGCAACAATGGCCCCCAAGTTATATTGTTTATCTCCTAATACAGCACTCTTGAGAACACTAAGATCTGGAACGCACATGTGACAAGCCTCATCCTTACCATTAATGCATCTACCCACGAGAGAGCAAAATAATGTATGGCAGGAAAATGAATGCTCCCTATGGTAGCTTGTGTGATTTCTCTAGATTCCCCCATACTGATACTAGCAAGAAAATCTTTAAATTCAGATTTGCGAGGTTCACTAGCACTACCCCACTGCGGGAGTTTACAAGTAATATTAAAATATTCTAAGTCCATAGTATAAGATTTATCATAAAGATCAAATAGGACTGTGTGAGAATTGCGCGAGATGTAAATTTAAACCTTCTCACAAATGAATCAAGTTAAATAGAGGTACTGACGGCACTTATCTGACTCGAAGCTCTCAAAATCAGCGTTACGCACATATGCTTCAAATTCCTCCTTAATTCCTGCATGGACCATGAAATTTTCTGACGGCCATTCACAAGGCCGCACTTGAGCTTCTCTTGGTAGTTCATGGTCCAGCTCACGTATCGCGGGCCTTGGTCCTTGCTTCCTTGAGGAACCACCTTGGTACATTTTCCTAAACATATTTCTTCCTCTGAAAAATTTCTGAATTTTTTAGCGACTCAAAATAAAAATGAACCAAACTCAACAAAATTGATAGCAACTACTCCTACAAGTGCCTAGAGGCCATATCATGCATTAAAACTACTTTTGACCACATAAATTTGACATGCAAGCTCAAGAACAGGGTCACCTAAGCAGCAAAAATTTGCAATAAATAAAACACTAGAACAAAAACTAATTGGACCATTGGAGGAGTCACATACCAAAGAACAATCCCCCAAATCAGTTTTGTGAATGGAGCTTTGAGCAAGGAGATCGAAAATGGCAGCAAGATGAGCTAGAACTCAGGTTTGAGCTGGCTAGTGATTGTTTTTGGGGCAAGACGAAGTGTGTGGGTGCAAGAATAATTGGAGGGGACCCACGTGGGGTCCACGAGGCAGGGGCGCGCGCCCAGGGGGGTAGGGTGCGCCCTCCAACCTCGTGGGCACATGGTGGGTCCCCCTGGTGTGTTCTCAGTGCCAATAATTCTTAAATATTCTGGAAAAAAATCATATTTCATTTTCAAGGCATTTGGAGAACTTTTATTTTCAGGGTATTTTTTATTTCAAGGATAATTCAGAAAACAGACAGAAAATACTATTTTTTCTTTATTTAATATAAATAATAGAAAATAAAAAGAGGGTACAGAGAGTTGTGTTTTCTAAATTCATCCATCTCATGCTCATCAAAAGTAATCCATTAACAAGGTTGATCAAGTCTTGTTAACAAACTCTTTTCGAATAACATGAAACCGGAGAATTTTCGAATAACACTAGGTTACCTCAACGGGGATATGCACATCCCCAACAATAAGAATATCATATTTCTTCTTGAGAGTGGGAAGAGGAAATTCAAAACCTCCAATAGTGATTGTTGAAATTTTTCCAATAGAATTGATAATGTGGACTTGAGGTTGTTTCCTCGGAAAGTGTACCGTATGCTCATTACCATTAACATGAAAAGTGACATTGCCTTTGTTGAAATCAATAACAGCCCCTGTAGTATTCAAAAAGGGTCTACCAAGGATAATCGACATACTATCGTCATCGGGAATATCAAGAATAACAAAGTCTGTTAAAATAGTAATGTTTGCAACCACAACAGGCACATCCTCACAAATACCGACAGGTATAGCAGTTGATTTATCGGCCATTTGCAAACATATTTCAGTAGGTGTCAACTTATTCAAATCAAGTCTATGATATAAAGAGAGAGGCATAACACTAACATTGGCTCCAAGATCACATAAAGCAATTTTAACATAGTTTCTTTTAATGGTGCATGGTATAGTTGGTACTCCTGGATCTCCTAGTTTCTTTGGTATTCCACCTTTAAAAGTGTAATTAGCAAGCATGGTGGAGATTTTAGCTTCTGGTATCTTTCTTTTATATGTAACAATATCCTTCATGTACTTAGCATAAGGGTTCATTTTAAGCATATCAGTCAAACGCATACGCAAAAAGATAGGTCTAATCATTTCAGCAAAGCGTTCAAAATCCTCATCATCCTTTTTCTTGGATAGTTTACGAGGAAAAGGCATGGGTTTCTGAACCCATGGTTCTCTTTCTTTACCATGTTTCTTAGCAACAAAATCTCTCTTATCATAACGTTGATTCTTTGATTGTGGGTTATCAAGATTAACAACAGGTTCAATCTCTACATCATTATCATTGCTAGGTTGAGCATCAACATGAACATCATCATTAACATTATCACTAGGTTCATGTTCATTGCCAGATTGTGTTTCATCATTAAAAATAGAAATGTCATTGGGATTCTCAGGTGTGTCAACAATAGGTTCACTAGAAGCATGCAAAGTTCTATCATTTTTCTTTTTCTTCTTCTTAGAAGAACTAGGTGCATCAACATTAGTTATCTAAGAATCTTGCTCAATTCTCTTAGGGTGGCCCTTGGGATACAAAGGTTCCTAAGTCATTTTACCCCCTCTAGTCATAACTCTAACAGCATTATCATTTTTCTTATTATTTAGTTCATTGAGCAAATCATTCTGAGCTTTAAGTACTTGTTCTACTTGAGTGGTAACCATAGAAGCATGTTTACTAATAAGTTTAAGTTCACCTTTAACTCTAGACATATAATTACTCAAGTGTTCCAGCATATCAGCATTCCGTTTCAATTGTCTACCAACATAAGCATTGAAGTTTTCTTGTTTAACAATAAAATTATCAAACTCATCTAAGCATAGGCTAGCAAACTTATAACGAGGAATATCACCTTCATCAAATCTATAGAGAGAATTTATCTTTACTACCTGTGTCGGGTTATCAAGACCATGTATTTCTTCAATAGGTGGTAAATTCTTAACATCTTCTACTTTAATACCTTTTTCTTTCATAGATTTCTTTGCCTCTTACATATCTTCAGGACTGAGAAATAGAATACCCCTTTTCTTCGGAGTTGGCTTAACAGTTGGTTCAGGAAGTGTCCAATTGTTTTCATTAGTCAACATATTATTCAATAGCAATTCAGCTTGATCAACAGTTCTTTCCCTAAAAACACAACCAGCACAACTATCCAGGTAGTCTCTGGAAGCATCGGTTAGTCCATTATAAAAGATATCAAGTGTTTCATTTTTCTTGAGAGGATGATCAGGCAAAGCATTAAGTAATCGGAGAAGCCTCCCCCAAGCTTGTGGGAGACTCTCTTCTTCAATTTGCACAAAATTATATATTTCCCTTAAAGCAGCTTGTTTCTTATGAGCAGGGAAATATTTAGCAGAGAAGTAATAAATCATATCCTGGGGACTACGCACACAACCAGGATCAAGAGAATTAAACCATGTTTTAGCGTCACCCTTTAATGAGAACGAAAATAACTTAAGGATAAAATAATAGCGAGTTTTCTCATCATGAGTAAACAGGGTGGCTATATCATTTAATTTAGTAAGATGTGCCACAATAGTTTCAGATTCATAGACATAAAAAGGATCAGATTCAACCAAAGTAATTAACTCAGGATCGACAGAGAAATCATAATCCTTATCAGAAATAAAGATAGGTGAAGTAGCAAAATCAGGGTCATATTTCATTCTAGCATTCAAAGACTTTTCTTTAAGCTTAGCTAATAATTTCTTAAGATCAGATCTATCATTGCAAGCTGAAAAGTCTCTAGCAGTTTCTTCATCCATAACATAACCCTCAGGCACAACAGGCAATTCATATCTAGGGGGAGAATCTTCATCATCACTTTCATCAATATTATTAGTTTCAATAATTTCATTCTCTCTAACCCTAGCAAGTTGTTCATCAAGAAATTCACCTAGTGGCACAGTAGTATCAAGCATAGAAGTAGTTTCATCATAAGCATCATGCATAGTAGAAGTGGCATCATCAATAACATGCGTCCTATCAGAATCAATAGCATGTGTAGGTGTCACAAGTTTACTCAAAACAGAAGGTGAATCAAGTGCATAGCTAGATGGCAGTTCCTTACCTTTCCAACGATCCAACTTCTATTCTTTCGTTCCGGAGGCATTGTGATGTTGCTCTTTTCTCTCATAATCTCAAATGGTGAGGATCGTGTTCTTTTCATGCTTATCCATTTAACCAGAGTGTTGTGTCCTCTACTCAAGTTCTTTTCATCTTTTCAAGTCTTGCATCTCTTTTCAACCGGAGTGCTGTCTGAATTTGTTCTTCCTTGTTCCTCTTTTCTGACGGATATTGTCAACTTCGTTCATCTCCGTTCTATTCTTTTCTCAAAATGTTTAACCTCTCAAGGTTCTGTAGTTTCACTCGTTTGTCAAAGAAGCAATACCACTTATCTTCCACTTCCTTTTCCCTCTGGTGCCATCCTAGATCTCGGGACGAGATCCTCTTGTAGTGGTGGAGTGTTGTAACGCCCCGGATACAACTTTCCATATTTGTAACTCTGACTCTTGCCTTTTTCGTAGATGCGATAGGAGATTCCCTTTGTGGTTGGGTTTTGTCTTTGTTTTGCATTTTGTTCATGCCATGCATTTCATATCATGTCATCATCTGCATCGCATTTGCATACGGGTTCGTCTCATGCATCCGAGCATTTT
>NC_053026.1:636011115-636037277 GCF_003073215.2 Triticum urartu
CTTCTACATCAACACCATAGCCTCTCCGATGAAGTGTGAGTAGTTTACTTTAGACCTTCGGGTCCATAGTTATTAGCTAGATGGCTTCTTCTCTCATTTTGGATCTCAACACAAAGTTCTCCCCCTCTCTTGTTGAGATCTATTCAATGTAATCTTCTTTTGCGGTGTGTTTGTTGAGACCGATGAATTGTGGGTTTATGATCAAGTTTATCTATGAACAATATTTGAATCTTCTCTGAATTCTTTTATGTATGATTGGTTATCTTTGCAAGTCTCTTCGAATTATCAGTTTGGTTTGGCCTACTAGATTGATCTTTCTTGCAATGGGAGAAGTGCTTAGCTTTGGGTTCAATCTTGCGGAGTCCTTTCCCAGTGATAGTAGGGGCAGCAAGGCACATATTGTATTGTTCCCATCAAGGATAACAAGATGGGGTTTATATCATATTGCATGAGTTTATCCCTCTACATCATGTCATCTTGCTTAAAGCGTTACTCTGTTCTCTTGAACTTAATACTCTAGATGCATGCTGGATAGCGGTCGATGTGTGGAGTAATAGTAGTAGATGCAGGCAGGAGTCGGTCTACTTGTCTCGGACGTGATGCCTATATACATGATCATACCTAGATATTCTCATAACTATGCTCAACTTTGTGAATTGCTCAACAGTAATTTGTTCACCCACCGTAATACTTATGCTCTCGAGAGAAGCCACTAGTGAAACCTATGGCCCCCGGGTCTATTTTCCATCATATTAATCTTCCAAAACTTAGTTATTTCCTTTGCCATTTATTTTACTTGCTTCTTTATTTCTCTTTATCATAAAAATACCAAAAATATTATCTTATCAAATCTATCAGAGCTCACTTTCATAAGTGACCGTGAAGGGATTAACAACCCCTTTACCGCGTTGGTTGCGAGGAGTTTATTTGTTTGTGTAGGTGTGAGGGACTCGTGCGTGGCCTCCTACTTGATTGATACCTTGGTTCTCAAAAACTGAGGGAAATACTTACGCTACTTTGCTGCATCACCCTTTCCTCTTCAAGGGAAAACCAACGCAGTGCTCAAGAGGTAGCAATGTTGAGTGAATAATATCAAATGTCTATGATGGGAGAATTAAAATTCTTCTTAGGTCTTCAGATTCGTCAACAATGCAATGGCATATTCATATCTCAGGAGAAATACCTCAATGATGTATTGGGGTAATTCGGCATGCAAGATTGCAAAGGAGCCAAAATCCCTATGCCCACAAATGGCCATCTATGCGCTGATGAAAATGGTATTGACTTCGATCAAAAGGTATACCGCTCCATGATTGGTTCTTTATTGTAATTATGTGCATCTAGGCCATATATTATGCTTAGTGTTTGCATGTGTGCCCGATTTCAAGCTACACTGAAGGAATCACACCATAAGGCTGTGAAGCATATTCTTCGATATCTAGCTCACACACCAATACTTGGATTATGGTATCCCAAGGGCTCGGCTTTTGATCTCATTGGATATTCAGACTCTGACTATGCTAGTGATTGTGTGGACCGCAAGTCAACATCTGGCACATGCCATTTCCTCGGACGGTCCTTGGTCTGTTGTTCCTCGAAGAAACAGAATTGCGCATCAATGTCTACTGCTGAAGCTGAGTACATTGCTGCTGGTTCTTGCTGTGCTCAACTGCTATGGATGAAGCAAACTCTCAAGGACTACGGCGTCAACGTGAAGAATGTGCCACTCTACTGTGACAATGAGAGTGCCATCAAGATTGCTCATAACCCAGTTCAACACTTGAAGACAAAGCACATTCATATTCGTCATCATTTTCTTCGTGATCATGTATTGAAGGGCGACATCTCTATTGAGCATGTGAAGACTGAAGAACAGCTAGCCGATATCTTCAGTAAGCCCTTGGATGAGAAGAGATTTAGCAAGTTGCGGTGTGAGCTAAGTATCCTAGAATCTTCGAATGTTCTTTGAAAAGGACACTCATCCTAACACTTATGCAAAATTGATGACTTAGATGTGCAACACATGAAGAAACGTTTTTCTTCAATCAATGAAGAATAATACTCTAAGTGTGAAGAAATTAACGAAGAATTTGATTCTCAGAACCCTATGACAATTGTACGCGGTGTCTGAAATCATCATTCCTATACGGTGGGTCACGCCACCACCAAAAGTTGAAAATCTTCAATTTGAAGTTTTCCTCAGCTTTGAAATTCCTCTGTTGTTTTTCAACTTGCATTGTCTTCACCATATATATACGAGTTTATGTCCTCTACAACATTCACTTATTGCTATTTCTTCAACTTGCTTGTTCTGCTAAGTGAATGTGATCGGACCCTTTCCCCCTCTATGCTAAACTCAACCCAGTCTATTCACAAATTCTTCATGTGCATTGTATTTGAAACTCGTTCAAAATCTTCACCGTGTCCTTGTCAGCTGAAGAAATTGAGAACGAAACTTTAAACTTATCTTATTTGAATTTTCGGCCATTGCCGCTCAAATCGTTACACATTCCACGATAATACTTATCCTATTTACCCACGATCAGACACGATCGTCACCTCTCAGTACGTGGGTGACACACGTCAAGCGAATGAGAAGGGTCTGGGGCACGTTCATCCTACTTCCGCGGGCGAGCAGTTTTTCACTTCGGCTATAAATAACCCTCTCCCTTCCTCACTTCACTTTTACTCCACTCGAGCTCCCTCCCTCTCTCGAGCTCTCAAACCCTAGCGCCGCCGCTACTTCCATCGTCGCCGGTGAGGAAGAGCTTCACTGCCTCGACCTCATCGCCGCCGTACTTACCACTACTAGGAAAATGCTTATACATAGAATTTTAGCAGTAGCGCTTGTTTGGGCACATACGCTACTGGTATTTACCAGTAGCGCCGGCCAGGACGGGCGCTACTGCTAGTGAGTAGTAGCAGCGCTGGTTGGCGTGAGCCGCGCTGCTGTTTAGCGGGCCGCCGGGGCCAAAGGGCAGGCCACTTAGTTGTAGCGTTTGTTCTGTGCCAGCGCTACAGCTAGTGGGCTTAGCAGTAGCGCTGGCCCATTGCCTGCACTATTGTTAAGCCCACTCACTCTCCCCCCGCGCGCCCCCGGCCCGGCCTGCCTCATCTCTCACTAAAGCTCACTCAACCTCTCCACACTCCTTCCTCTCAATCCCCCGCGCGCCGCCGTCGACCCGCACGCTGCCGTCCCCCGGGCCGGCCCTCCTCCTTGCTGCTTCGGTCGCCCTCCACCGCACCAGCCCTCCTCCTCGCCAGACGCCCTCCCCCGTGTCGGCCTCCTCCCCCGCCGACCGCCCCGGCCCCCGCGCCAGCTCTCCTCCCGCGCCGGCCCTCCTCCACCGTACCGAGAGGTACTCCTCCCTCTCCTTCCTCCTCCTCCCCCCTAGCTAGTAATAGTTATTAGAGTAGTTATTTTGAATCCTATGTAGTTGAAAAAATGTAGGTTATTAGAATAATTAGGTATGAACCCTAGTTAATTCGTATGAACCCTAGGTTTTTAAATTTAGCTAGGTTTTAAAGTTAGGACAGAAATTTAGCTAGGTTTTTAATTAGGTGTAGTTAATAGAATTTAGGTGTTTTAGTTGTTTTAGGTGTAGTTAACAGAATTTTAGGTGTTTTAGTTGTTTTAGGTGTAGTTAACAGAATTGTAGGTATTTTTTTAGTTAAAGCAATTGTTGTTATTTTTTTAGTTAAAGCAATTTTTCCTGTTATATGCAAATTTGCAGTGGACATGTCATATTTGGAACATGTCACATGCTGGCCTATGTCATATTTTTCTGAGTGGCCTATGTTTTGCCAGAAATGTCGATTCGTTTACGTTCTGGAAAATTTCAGGCGCTCAATATGTCCTATTTTTAGCAAAGGTCATGCCAAATTTTGCTAAGTGTTTATTAATTTTGTTTTCATAATTAAGCATTTAGTTCTCGACGTCGATGATGCCTATCCCGCATCCTCGTCGTTGACTCGATGGAGGACTCCTGGTTGAGCCGAGGGGCCATGTGCGGGACTGGGCTCCGCCGGGCTGGTACTGGGTTGTGCTACCTTCTAGTGAGCGCAGCTTAGTGAATAGCCAGACCGTCGTCGACCCGGAGCTTCTTTGGTGGCAGTCACGTGGGCCTGCATCCATGTAGAGGCTTGAGTCCCCCGCGCAGGTGGTACAACACCGTGTCACAGAGGAGAACGCGCACGTCCAGCGCTACTTGGTTGCGTTGGCGAACGGCCGGTTCTCCAATACCTGGTAGATTATTTGGGGATCTCACCGGAGCTATGATCCGGTGACTAGTGACCAACTTGTTATATGATGTCTCATTGACGAACATTGTTTGATGGTGATGACAAGTGTGAAGGAAATATGCCCTAGAGGCAATAATAATGTTATTATTTTATTTCCTTATATCATGATAAATGTTTATTATTCATGATAGAATTGTATTATCCGGAAACATAATACTTGTGTGAATACATAGACAAAACCAAACGTCACTAGTATGCCTCTCCTTGACTAGCTCGTTAATCGAAGATGGTTAGGTTTCCTAACCATAGACATGTGTTGTCGTTTGATTAATGGGATCACATCATTAGGAGAATGATTTGATTGACATGACCCATTCCATTAGCTTAGCACCCGATCGTTTAGTATGTTGCTATTGCTTTCTTCATGACTTATACATGTTCCTATGACTATGAGATTATGCAACTCCCGTTTGCCGGAGGAACACTTTGTGTGCTACCAAACGTCACAACGTAACTGGGTGATTATAAAGGAGTTCTACAGGTGTCTCCAAAGGTGAATGTTGGGTTGGCGTATTTCGAGATTAGGATTTGTCACTCCGATTGTCGGAGAGGTATCTCTGGGCCCTCTCGGTAATGCACATCACATAAGCCTTGCAAGCATTACAACTAATGAGTTAGTTGCAAGATGATGTATTATGAAACGAGTAAAGAGACTTGCCGGTAACGAGATTGAACTAGGTATTGAGATACCGACGATCGAATCTCGGGCAAGTAACATACCGATGACAAAGCGAACAACGTATGTTGTTATGCGGTCTGACCGATAAAGATCTTCGTAGAATATGTAGGAGCCAATATGAGCATCCAGGTTCCGCTATTGGTTATTGAATGGAGACGTGTCTCGGTCATGTCTACATTGTTCTCGAACCCGTAGGGTCCGCACGCTTAAGGTTTCGATGACAGTTATATTATGAGTTTATGAGTTTTGATGTACCGAAGTTAGTTCGGCGTCCTGGATGTGATCACGGACATGACGGGGATCCTCGAAATGGTCGAGACATAAAGATTGATATATTGGATGGCTATATTCGGACACCGGAAGTGTTCCGGGTGATTTCGGAGAAAACCAGAGAGCCGGAGGGTTACCGGAACCCCCCGGGAGAAGTAATGGGCCATATGGGCCTTAGTGGAGAGAGAGAGGGGCAGCCAGGGTGGGCCACGCGCCTCCTCCCCCCTGGTCCGAATTGGACTAGGAGAGGGGGGGTGGCGCCCCCCTTTCCTTCTTCCTCCCCACTTCTTTCCCCCTCCTAGTAGGAGTCCTACTCCTACTAGGAGGAGGACTCCTCCTTGGTGCGCCATAGGGGCCAGCCGGCCTCCTCCCCTTGATCCTTTATATATGACGGCAGGGGGTAACCCCTAGACACACAAGTTGATCTTCAAGATCGTTCTCTTAACCGTGTGCGGTGCCCCCTTCCACCATAATCCTCGATAATATTGTAGCAGTGCTTAGGCGAAGCCCTGCGACGGTAGTACACCAAGATCATCACCACGCCGTTGTGCTAAAGGAACTCTTCCCCGACACTTTGCTGGATCGGAGTCCAGGGATCGTCATCGAGCTGAACGTGTGCTAGAACTCGGAGGTGCCGTAGTTTTGGTGCTTGATCGGTCGGGCCGTGAAGATGTACGACTACATCAACCGTGTTGTGCTAACGCTTCCGCTGTCGGTCTACAAGGGCATGTAGATCACACTCTCCCCTCTTGTTGCTATGCATCACCATGATCTTGCATGTGCGTAGGAATTTTTTTGAAATTACTACGTTCCCCAACAGTGGCATCCAAGCCTAGGTTTTATGTGTTGATGTTATATGCACGAGTAGAACACAAGTGAGTTGTGGGCGATATAAGTCATACTGCTTACTAGCATGTCATACTTCGGTTCGGCGGTATTGTTGGACGAAGCGGCCTGGACCGACATTACACGTACGCTTACGCGAGACCGGTTCTCCCAACGTGCTTTGCACAAAGGTGGCTAGCGGGTGACAGTTTCTCCAACTTTAGTTGAACCGAGTGTGGCTACGCCCGGTCCTTGCGAAGGTTAAAACAGCACCAACTTGACAAACTATCGTTGTGGTTTTGATGCGTAGGTAAGATTGGTTCTTGCTTAAGCCCGTAGCAGCCATGTAAAACTTGCAACAACAAAGTAGAGGACGTCTAACTTGTTTTTGCAGGGCATGTTGTGATGTGATATGGTCAAGACATGATGCTTAATTTTATTGTATGAGATGATCATGTTTTGTAAGCAAGTTATCGGCAACTGGCAGGAGCCATATGGTTGTCGCTTTATTGTATGCAATGCAATTGCGCTGTAATGCTTTACTTTATCACTAAACGGTAGCGCGTGGAAGCATAAAATTGGCGAGATGACAACAATGCTACGGTGGTGATCAAGGTGTCGCACCGGTGACGATGGTGATCACGATGGTGCTTCGAAGATGGAGATCACAAGCACAAGATGATGATTGCCGTATCATATCACTTATATTGATTGCATGTGATGTTTATCTTTTATGCATCTTATCTTGCATTGATTGACGGTAGCATTTTAAGATGATCTCTCACTAATTATCAAGAAGTGTTCTCCCTGAGTATGCACCGTTGCGAAAGTTCTTCGTGCTGAGACACCACGTGATGATCGGGTGTGATAGGCTCTACGTTCAAATACAACGAGTGCAAAACAGTTGCACACGCAGAATACTCAGGTTATACTTGACGAGCCAAGCATATACAGATATGACCTCGAAACATAGAGACCGAAAGGTCGAGCGTGAATCATATAGTAGATATGATCAACATAGCGATGTTCACCAATGAAACTGCTCCATCTCACGTGATGATCGGACATGGTTTAGTTGATTTGGATCACGTAATCACTTAGAGGATTAGAGGGATGTCTATCTAAGTGGGAGTTCTTTAGTAATATGATTAATTGAACCTAAATTTATCATGAACTTAGTACCTTATAGTATCTTGCTTATTTATGTTTGATTGTAGATAGATGGCCCGTGCTGTTGTTCCGTTGAATTTTAATGCGTTCCTTGAGAAAGCAAAGTTGAAAGATGATGGTAGCAATTACACGGACTGGGTCCGTAACTTGAGGATTATCCTCATTGCTGCACAGAAGAATTACGTCCTGGAAGCACCGCTGGGTGCCAGACCTGCTGCTGGAGCAACACCAGATGTTATGAACGTCTGGCAAAGCAAAGCTGATGACTACTCGATAGTTCAATGTGCCATGCTTTACGGCTTAGAATCGGGACTTCAACGATGTTTTGAACGTCATGGAGCATATGAGATTTTTCAGGAATTGAAGTTAATATTTCAAGCAAATGTCCGGATTGAGAGATATGAAGTCTCCAATAAGTTCTATAGCTGCAAGATGGAGGACCCTCGAAGAAATATGTCAACTTATGACCTTCTGTCAGTGACCCTCGAAGAATTGGTCATAAATCTATGACCATTTTAGACCAATTGGTCAAAAGCTGTTCAGGGGGCTCCAAACCCTAAACCATTGCGACCATTTTGGTCAGAAAGGTCGTAATTTCCTTACACGAAATGGTCACAAAGCAAACAGTGCCAGTCCGCTGCCTTATTTCTAGCTGATCATGACCAATATAGATGGTCATAGCCTTGTAGATTGTGGTGGGTTGTGATGACTAGGCGCCATCTCATCAGTTTTGCCTATGTGTCATGTCCATGTGGCAGTTTTTGCCCTAGGTTGTGAAGCAACCTATATTTCTATCATTCCCAAAATTCCCAAAAAAAACTCATAAATTCTTTGGGTCATATCTTCATCAAATATGTAAAAATACTTCCTTGCCTAGTTCAAAACTAATTCAACAATATTCATTTTCCTATTATGTTCACAACAACACTTTATGAAGGAAGTGCTATTTATATATTCTTGATTGCCCTAGGAATTTTTGGGCACTCTTTCCTATCCAAATCGTTACCGCATGACAAAATTCAGCTCCATTTGCCTAGCAAATCTTCCTCGGCAAATTTCCAAAGTTTTAGTCCACCTAGAAGCATTGTGAAGGAAGTACCTTTTTTATATCTCTAAATGACATGAAATTTATACAGTTCCTTCATATGCCCAAATTATCACCGTCCTCCAAATTGCATCTCAGTCAAATCATCTATGTGAGCCCAGGTTCAATTTATATTTTATGGCCAAATTGGCACGTTGCAAAGCAAGTGTTATATAGACCCCTTCTATTACCCTCAAACTTTTCGGGCACTCTTCCATACCCAAATCATTGCCACATGATAATATTCAGCTCAATTTTCCTAGTAAATCTTCCTCGGGAAATTTCCAAAGTTTCTACCTCGAGAGAAGCTTTGTGAAGTAAGTACTAGCTAGGCCTACCCAAATGATCTGAAAATTTACCAGCATATGACCATACCTAAGTAACTTACCTACACCAATTTTGAGATCATTTCATTCATCCAATCTCTCTCACTAGTTTTCCCAAGTTTCTGTCCATAGAAGAGCATTGTGAAGGAAGTACTACTTTGGCATGTCCAAATGGTATCAATTTTCTACAATGCTTTCCTATGCCCAAATAACCATCCTCCACAAAATTTCAGCTCAATCCATTCATTATTTTGAGCCCAGCTTCAACTTTCATATTTTTGTCTAGCGTGGTACTTTGCAAAGCAAGTACCACCTAGGTCCTCCTTTTGAGCTAAAAATTTGTGAAGACATTCTCCTTAGTAGATGATCATCCTCAGCCAAAACTCACGCCCATTGGCCATGTGCATTTCCCGTACTGCTAATCAAACACTTGGCTGCTAATTCATGTTTGAGCATCGATCGGTCTCCTCGTGAGAATCTTATGTTGTAGTTTTCTTCCTAGCACCAACCTGGGGAGTGCCCAACCCACTAGACATGCCTAGGCCACCCAGAACACAAGGCAACATTACGGTCACGCGGTGACCACGCGACGGGCATGCGAGTTTACGCGCTCTAGAGTTGGGGCCCTCGGCCACCGCCCAAACCTCAACGTATCGCCACCAAACCATGTATTTATGATTAAATAGGTCCTTATGTAACTAGAAATGATATTTGGAAAAAATAAATAGCAAACTATGAGGCAGCTGCAGTTCAAATTTGACCCGCTTCCAACTGAATCGGCGGAAATTTGTCTTTTTCAAGAGAGGTGGATCAAAAAATTTTACACCCAACCATTTTGTTAATTGTGCATTAAATATGGACTAGTATTTTATAAAAATGATTTGGTCCAATTTTGCAACAATTATTTGGTAGTTCCTTCACAAAAAAAACCTCCTTTCGGGAACTCGCAAAATGGAAAATGGTTTTTTCGTCCAACGAAAATGAAAACTTCCTTAGGCAACATTGTTTGCCATTCCAATATTCACCCTTGTGCACAATATGAGATCATTTGAACAAACTATGCCATGAATGTGGCCATAAGATTGATCATTTGGCTTGAAAGCCATGAATCTTCAGACATGATAGCTCATTTCTGAGAACACTTTTTTAAAATAATTATCGTATTACAAGTTTATTATTTTTCCCGGAAACTTGGTCATATATAATGACACAATGCGAAGGTTTGCCAATTTTTTTGATTTTTTTTGAGTTTTTTATGCCCGTTTCAAAATGTGGTCAAAACGGCGGGCTTGGCCGTTCCTAGCAAGCGGTTGAATCTTGGAATTTTTTTGGTGTTTCTCTGATTAAATAGATACTTATGTACCTAGAAATAATTTTTGTAAAAAATGAAGAGCAAACTACGAGGTAGCTACAGTTCAAATTTGACCCGCTTCTAGCTGAATCGACGAGAATTTATCTTTTTCACCAGAGGTGGATCAAAACTTGTCACACCCAACCATTTGGTCAATTGTGCATTAAACATGGCCTAGTATTTTAGAAAATTGATTTGGTCCAATTTCGCAACAAATATATGGTAGGTCCTTCACAAAAAGAACTCAATTCGGGGACTCGGAATATGGAAAATGAATTTTCCGTGCAAAGAAAATAAAAAGTCCCTTAGGCAACATTGTTTGGAATTCCAATATGCACCCTTGTGCCCAATATGAGATCATTTGAATAAACTATGGCATGCATGTGGCCATAAGATTGATCATTTGGCTTGAAAGCCATGAATCTTCATGCATGATAGCTCATTTCTGAGAATAATTGTTTAAAATAATTGCCGTATTACAAGTTTATTATTTTTCCTGATAACTTTGCCACATATAATGACACAATGCGAAGGTTTTCCAATTTTTTGAATTTTTTATGTCCGTTTCAAAATGCGGTCAAAACAGCGAGAATGACCGTTCCTAGCTAGTGGTTGAATCTTGGAATTTTTTTGATGTTTCTCCGATTAAATAGATACTTATGTACCTATAAATTATTTTTGGAAAAAATAAAGAGCAAACTACAAGGCAGCTACAGTTCAAATTTGACCCGCTTCCAACTGAATCGGTAGAAATTTGTCTTTTTCACGAGAGGTGGGTCAAAACTTTTTACACCCAATCATTTGGTCAATTGTGCATTAAATATGGCCTAGTATTTTAGAAAATTGATTTGGTACAATTTTGCAACAATTATTTGGTAGGTCCTTCACAAAAAGCTCATTTTGGGCGCTCGAAAAATGGAAAATGATTTTTTCGTCCAAAGAAAATGAAAAATTCCTTAGGCAACATTGTTTGCCATTCCAACATGCACCCTTGTGCACAATATGAGGTCATTTGAACAAACTATGCTATGAATGTGGCCTTAAGATTGATCATTTAACTTGAAAGCCATTGATCTTGACACATGATAGCTCGTTTCTGAGAACACTTTTTAAAATAATTATCGTATTATAAGTTTATTATTTTTCCTGGTAACTTTGCCACATATAATGACACTATGCGAAGGTTTTCTATTTTTTTGATTTTTTTGAATTTTTCATGCCGGTTCAAAATGCGGTCAAAACGGCGGGCATGACCGTTCCTAGCTAGTGGTTGAATCTTGGAAAACTTTTGGTGTTTCTATGATTAAACAGATACTTATGTACCTAGAAATGATTTTTGGAAAAAATAAATAGCAAACTATAAGGTAGCTGCAGTTCAAATTTGACCTACTTCCAACTGAATCGGCCAAAATTTATCTTTTTCACGAGAGGTGGATCAAAACTTTTGACTCCCAACTATTTGGTGAATTGTACATTAAATACGACCTAGTATTTTAGAAAATTGTTTTGGTCCAATTTTGCGACAATTATTTGGTAGGCCCTTCAGAAAAAACTCATTTTGGGCACTCAAAAAAGGAAAAATAATTTTTCGTGCAATGCAAATGAACACCACAAAATCATCATTGTTTGAAATCCTAAGATACACATATGTGTAGAATATTGGGTCATTTAAACATACAACATGAGGCTAATATGTTGAGTGTTTACCCGAAATAAGAGGGTAAAAAAATATAAAAGAGACAAAAGAAAGAAACATAATTACATAAGCTGGATTTTGATTGGTGGAACCATGTATGACACGGATCGATGACATGGCAGACATCCTACCATCCATTGCTAGCAGTCCCACGTCCATCCATCCATCCATCTGAAGAAAGGAGAAAAAAACCCACCGCACCCACTCCTCGTCCCCGCGAACCCTGCCTAGCCACTCGTCGCTTCCCATCCCCTCCCCGCCGCCACCACCGACCTCGCCTGTCGCACCGTGCCCCAACCTCCCCTCCCCTTCCTTCCCTCCCTCCCTATGTCGTCCGCCTCCATCTCCATGTTTGGCCGCACACAAACTCCCTCATCCTTCCCAAACCAGTCGTCGTTCCCCCACCCAAATCAGCCGCCGCCGCCGCCCCCGACCCCAAATCTCCCACCGCCGGCGGTCTCCGTCCCTCTCTTTCTCACCCAAGGCTGCAGATCGAGCCTTCTTGCGGCCAGATTCGCCAGCCTTGGGGGAGATGGAGAGTGGGATGGGAGGGATGCCACCACCGCACCGTCGTCGGTCTCCCTCCGTCCGTGCAGGTGGTTGGTTGGGGCCAGCACCAGCACTTCCGCCATGGAGACAGAGATAGATCCCTTCTCCCCAACCACCATGCAGTGCAGCGGCAAATGACCCCTCCCCGGTGGCTGGCTAGGGTTTCGGTCGCCTCCCACACTGGCGCCACTCCGACGAGTCTGCAACATCTCCGACGATGCCCATGGTACTCACGCCCTCCTCCCCTATCCTGCTCATCTTCTTCTCCCCTCCCCTCCCCTACCCTCCCCTTCCCTCATCTTATTCTTCTGCATCTGTCCATCTGATTCCTGCGCTTGGTTTGTGCAGCAGGCCATCACCATGGAAGCTGCTACCTGCGGCTGTGACCTGTGATTGATGGAGGAGGAGCACCATGGCGGGTGTGAGTGCAGGTGCAGCCCATTTCCATGGAAGCAAGGCCCGCACTCTCTTCATGTTTCTTCATCTACAGCTCGGAGACGATGAGCACCCCTGGCTCGGCAGCGTCACCGGCGGTGAGAACCCCCCTCCCTCCGCGGTTATGGATGAACTGGTTTGCGTGTTACTTGCTGCCTTTTGTGCTCGTGTTGCGGTGGTTAGGTTAATGAAAATTGAACTAGTTAACTATGGTAAGCGATTCTACAATTGTTTGTGGATCTGGCAGCAAGCAGTATGAACCTAGTTTAGCTGCTTCAGATAACTACTACTCTAGTTAATAATTATTACTAGGACTTTAAATCTGAAATAAAAATTACCAATATACGTATAGCTTAATAACATAGAGATGTATAACACCATCCATGTGTCAACTCACTGGTCACAAGAGGCAGTAGTGTACAAACAATACCTTGCAAAGCAGACCCTGGATGATGTACACTTTTCAATATGGCTGCCGTTATCAACCTTATTATACGCTTGTGAACATTATTAGAATGAGGTGTGGTTTGCCAGCACCAGCAGTTCCTTTTATGCACCAGTTCAGATCACCTGCTGGATACGCTTGTGCAATCCTATTCCAGTTCAAATAGAAACGCTAAACATATTATAAATGATGCACCTTTTGCATTCTTTCAGTCTTGTATTTTTACGAAGCATTTTAAAATGACGGATCATGCAGCCCCCACATAATACTCATGTAGCCCCCACATAATGTTGTCTAACAGATTGCTTTGTTAATATACTGTTCTTCCTTGCGTAATGTTCTTGTTGTCGATAATAGGGCCTGTAGATAGCAAGTTATTTTCCTAGTGATTACTTATGCCTATTGTGTATCACATTGAAAGAGAAAATGCACAATGAGCTTGTTTGATCTTTTCTATGCTTATGTATACTTGAGGAGGGCAGTCCTATTTCCTGTGATCTTTCCTATCATTTGCTAGTGTGATGCTTGAAGATGAATTTTTTTAAAACCCAAACTGGTGTGTGCTGTCATGCATCTCCAGATTATTGGTTTAGTGTACCATAGATATGTGTGATCATTTTGTCTAACTATCTTCCTTGTGTATGCTTGTTCTTGAACTGCAGGGCGCGGAGGTTCTGCTGGTAACAAGTTCCGATTGTCGCTGGGTCTGCTGGTGGCAGCCACTGTCAACTGCGCTGATAACACTGGTGCCAAGAACCTCTACATAATCTCCGTGAAGGTAATCAAGGGGCTCCTGAACAGGCTCCCTTCTACCAGCATTGATGACATGGTTATGGACACTATCAAGAAGGGAAAGCCACACCTGAGGAAGAAAGTCATGCCAGCTATCATTGTGAGACAGCATAAGCCATGGCGCTGAAAGGACAGTGTCTTCATGTACTTTGAAGGTACTGCCAAGTTCTTATGATGGCTTCAGTCATTCTGCACTAGTGTACTGTAGTGATTTAATTTGCCTTTCTAAAACTGTAGCCAAGCTGTACCTCCTGCTACTGGAACAATAAAGATGAATGAATTCTTTCTCCTGCTCAACTCTTTCCTCTCTGTCCATCCACGTAGTAGGATTTATGCACCAAGCCCAGAACCTGGATCTTTTATTTGGCTGCTAGTAAACCAGGTTGTACTCTTTCCAAGTGCAAGTTGGATAGAACCTGCAATTAAGTGCATGGACATATATGGATTCTGGTTCAATTCGTATGTATGTTTGTATGTGCATGCTTAAGACTTTGACTAAAACTAGTTAATTCATTGTTCTACCTTGAAGGTGACCAGTCCCTAGCTGCGCGCTTTGGTCGGTCCTGCTAATTTCAGTTCCTATGATTTTTAATCTTCGTTTTCTATTTTCCCCAGCTACCAAGACACTGAGATTGTGGTGCTGGGAGCGGACACGGAGCCGATCGAAATCTTCCCCCACCCCCTGTTGCTCCTCGATGATAACAAGGTAGAAATTTTGTCCGTATGCTGCATCATATATAGTACTGCCAATTAGTTTGTATGCCGTTGCTTGCGTGGTATGGTTAGATCGACGACTGTCAAGCTCATAATTCTATATGATGTGTTAAAGATTAACAGAATATATGATATGAATTGTGTGCTGGCCTCTAGTACCTTGCTCATCTATAATTTGTCTGTTGTACGCTTGCCTTTCTTTAGCCTGCTATTTTTATTCATCAAATGAAAGGACATTCTGTTTGGCAGTGGGCGGTTTTGCTCAAAAATAAGTAAATAAATTGTATGTGCATGCTGAAATGTTAGATGTCTGTTGGTTGATGTATATGGGAAAGATGAATTGAATCTTGCTGTGTACTTGTCAATTCTAGCTTATATTGGTGTCTTGCGATCCTAAAAAAATATTGAATCTTGCTGTGTACTTGTCAATCCTGCTGTGTATTCATATTGTGTCTCTGTTTTCTTGTATGAACGAGTTATCTAATTTTAACTAGCTGGAGAACAAAAAGCATGGTACTAGCTCAATTTGTGTTATCATTCTAAATAAGTTTCCTTTTCATGAATGGTCTGTTCATAATATACTTGCCTCACTTTTTCTGATTCTTCTCTACTGATTCATGTAACAGGGCAACCAAGGAAGGCATGTTGTCTATTTTCTTGAAGGCCGTTTTGTTTGTTCCCAGCCCTAACTACGGTTGTCCAGCTAGCTCGGCATGTTGTTCATATCACTATGGTAGTCCAACAAGTTTGGCATGTTGTGAGTTTGGCATGTTCATGACGGGAGAGGGTGCCAGTTTGTGATTGCTTGTAAAGCTTGTAAAGTACTGTTTTACACTTGTAGTCATTACTGTGATTGCCATTGTATTACACTTGTAAGGATCTGGTTGCTTTTATTTGAAGTATTATGTGTGCTTTTTGTCTGCCCATTTAAATACTGGTTCAAATATGAAGAATATGAGCCTGATAGATGGGACCCACTTACCAGAACATGACAAATGGGACCAAGTTACCAGAACCAGACAACTGGGACCCATCTGACTAGTGGACCCTTCTTTTGGGGAAAAAAGAAAAAGTAAATTTGTTTAGACAAAAAGGCCACAACCCAACAATAAAAGAGGATGCAATGTTGGGCTTGGCCCATGAAGCCGATCAAAATTGATAGAAAAAATATATAAAAAGGCCGAATTAATGGGCTCGGCCCATGTAAAACGCCGAATCGGACTGGGCTGAATCTTGTGCCACATCAGCTTGCCACGGTGGATGCCTATGTGGCCTGCGGAGGTTGCTAGTGACCAAAACGCCACAATGGACATATTTTGGTCATAAACGTTTGCGACCATTCCAGAAGAAAGGTCGCTATAGTCAGTTTATGACGGCCAACTTTTGACCTTATGTTTTTGGTCACAAAAAGGTCACAAATGGAAATTTGTGACCATTCAGTGACCAATAGTGGTGGTCACAAGTTGACATATTTCTTGTAATCAATGAAACTGCTCCATCTCACGTGATGATCGGACATGGTTTAGTTGATTTGGATCACGTAATCACTTAGAGGATTAGAGGGATGTCTATCTAAGTGGGAGTTCTTTAGTAATATGATTAATTGAACCTAAATTTATCATGAACTTAGTACCTTATAGTATCTTGCTTGTTTATGTTTGATTGTAGATAGATGGCCCGTGCTGTTGTTCCGTTGAATTTTAATGCGTTCCTTGAGAAAGCAAAGTTGAAAGATGATGGTAGCAATTACACGGACTGAGTCCGTAACTTGAGGATTATCCTCATTGCTGCACAGAAGAATTACGTCCTAGAAGCACCGCTGGGTGCCAGACCTACTGCTGGAGCAACACCAGATGTTATGAACGTCTGGCAGAGCAAAGCTGATGACTACTCGATAGTTCAGTGTGCCATGCTTTACGGCTTAGAATCGGGACTTCAGCGACGTTTTGAACGTCATGGAGCATATGAGATGTTCCAGGAATTGAAGTTAATATTTAAAGCAAATGCCCGGATTGAGAGATATGAAGTCTCCAATAAGTTCTATAGCTGCAAGATGGAGGAGAACAGTTCTGTCAGTGAGCATATAATCAAAATGTCTGGGTATAATAATCACTTGATTCAATTGGGAGCTAATCTTCCAGATGATTGCGTCATTGACAGAATTCTCCAATCACTACCACCGAGCTACAAGAGCTTCGTGATGAACTATAATATGCAAGGGATGAATAAGACTATTCCTGAGCTCTTCGCAATGCTGAAAGCTGCGGAGGTAGAAATCAAGAAGGAGCATCAAGTGTTGATGGTCAACAAGACCACTAGTTTCAAGAAAAAAGGGCAAAGGGAAGAAGAAGGGGAACTTCAAAAAGAACAGCAAGCAAGTTGCTACTCAAGAGAAGAAACCCAAACCTGGACCTAAGCCTGATACTGAGTGCTTCTACTGCAAGCAAACTGGTCACTGGAAGCGGAACTGCCCCAAGTATTTGGCGGATAAGAAGGATGGCAAGGTGAACAAAGGTATATGTGATATACATGTTATTGATGTGTACCTTACTAATGCTCGCAGTAGCACCTGGGTATTTGATACTGGTTCTGTTGCTAATATTTGCAACTCGAAACAGGGACTACGGATTAAGCGAAGATTAGCTAAGGACGAGGTGACGATGCGCGTGGGAAATGGTTCCAAAGTCGATGTGATCGCAGTCGGCATGCTACCTCTACATCTACCTTCGGGATTAGTATTAGACCTAAATAATTGTTATTTGGTGCCAGCGTTAAGCATGAACATTATATCTGGATCTTGTTTGATGCGAGACGGTTATTCATTTAAATCAGAGAATAATGGTTGTTCTATTTATATGAGTAATATCTTTTATGGTCATGCACCCTTAAAGAGTGGTCTATTCTTATTAAATCTCGATAGTAGTAACACACATATTCATAGCGTTGAAGCCAAAAGATGCAGAGTTGATAATGATAGTGCAACTTATTTGTTGCACTGCCGTTTGGGTCATATCGGTGTAAAACGCATGAAGAAACTCCATACTGATGGGCTTTTGGAACCACTTGATTATGAATCACTTGGTACTTGCGAACCGTGCCTTATGGGTAAGATGACAAAAACACCGTTCTCCGGTACTATGGAGAGAGCAACAGATTTGTTGGAAATCATACATACAGATGTATGTGGTCCGATGAATGTTGAGGCTCGTGGCGGATATCGTTATTTTCTCACCTTCACAGATGACTTAAGCAGATATGGGTATATCTACTTAATGAAACATAAGTCTGAAACGTTTGCAAAGTTCAAAGAATTTCAGAGTGAAGTTGAAAATCATCGTAACAAGAAAATAAAATTCCTACGATCTGATCGTGGAGGAGCATATATGAGTTACGAGTTTGGTGTACATTTGAAACAATGTGGAATAGTTTCGCAACTCACGCCACCCGGAACACCACAGCGTAATGGTGTGTCCGAACGTCATAATCGTACTTTACTGGATATGGTGCGATCTATGATGTCTCTTACTGATTTACCGCTATCGTTTTGGGGATATGCTCTACAGACGGCCGCATTCACGTTAAATAGGGCACCATCAAAATCCGTTGAGACGACGCCTTATGAACTGTGGTTTGGCAAGAAACCAAAGTTGTCATTTCTGAAAGTTTGGGGCTGCGATGCTTATGTGAAAAAGCTTCAACCTGATAAGCTCGAACCCAAATCGGAGAAATGTGTCTTCATAGGATATCCAAAGGAAACTATTGGATACACCTTCTATCACAGATCCGAAGGCAAGACTTTTGTTGCTAAATTCGGAAACTTTCTAGAGAAGGAGTTTCTCTCGAAAGAAGTGAGTGGGAGGAAAGTAGAACTTGACGAGGTAACTGTACCTGCTCCCTTATTGGAAAGTAGTACATCACAGAAACCAATTTCTGTGACTCCAACACCAATTAGTGAGGAAGCTAATGATAATGATCATGAAACTTCAGAACAAGATACTACTGAACCTCGTAGATCAACCAGAGTAAGATCCGCGCTAGAGTGGTACAGTAATCCTGTTCTGGAAGTCATGCTACTAGATCATGATGAACCTACAAACTATGAAGAAGCGATGGTGAGCCTAGATTCTGCAAAATGGCTTGAAGCCATGAAATCTGAGATGGGATCCATGTATGAGAACAAAGTATGGACTTTGGTTGACTTGCCCAATGATAAATGGATCTTCAAGAAGAAGACTGACGCTAACGGTAATATTACTGTCTACAAAGCTCGACTTGTCGCAAAAGGTTTTCGGCAAGTTCAAGGGATTGACTACAATGAGACCTTCTCACCCGTAGCGATGCTTAAGTCTGTCCAAATCATGTTAGCAATTACCGCGTTTTATGAATATGAAATTTGGCAAATGGATGTCAAAACTGCATTCCTGAATGGATTTCTGCAAGAAGAGTTGTATATGATGCAGCCGGAAGGTTTTGTCGATCCAAAGGGAGCTAACAAAGTGTGCAAGCTCCAGCGATCCATTTATGGACTGGTGCAAGCCTCGCGGAGTTGGAATAAACGCTTTGATAGTGTGATCAAAGCATTTGGTTTTATACAGACTTTTGGAGAAGCCTGTATTTACAAGAAAGTGAGTGGGAGCTCTGTAGCATTTCTAATATTATATGTAGATGACATATTACTATCGGAAATGATATAGAATTTCTGGATAGCATAAAAGGATACTTGAATAAAAGTTTTTCAATGAAAGACCTCGGTGAAGCTTCCTACATATTGGGCATCAAGATCTATAGAGACAGATCGAGACGCTTAATTGGACTTTCACAAAGCACATACCTTGACAAAGTTTTGAAAATGTTCAAAATGGATCAAGCAAAGAAAGGATTCTTTCCTGTGTTACAAGGTGTGAAATTGAGTAAGACTCAAAGTCCGACCAATGCAGAAGATAGAGAGAAAATGAAAGATGTTCCCTATGCTTTAGCCATAGGCTCTATCATGTACGCAATGCTGTGTACCAGACCTGATGTGTGTCTTGCTATAAGTCTAGCAGGGAGGTACCAAAGTAATCCAGGAGTGGATCACTAGACAGCGGTCAAGAACATCCTGAAATACCTGAAAAGGACTAAGGATATGTTTCTCATATATGGAGGTGACAAAGAGCTCATCGTAAATGGTTACGTTGATGCAAGCTTTGACACTGATCCGGACGATTCTAAATCGCAAACCGGATACGTGTTTACATTAAACGGTGGAGCTGTCAGTTGGTGCAGTTCTAAACAAAGCATTATGGCGGGATCTACATGTGAAGCAGAGTACATAGCTGCTTCGGAAGCAGCAAACGAAGGAGTCTGGATGAAGGAGTTCATATCCGATCTAGGTGTCATACCTAGTGCATCGGGTCCAATGAAAATCTTTTGTGACAATACTGGTGTAATTGCCTTGGCAAAGGAATCCAGATTTCACAAGAGTACCAAGCACATCAAGAGACACTTCAATTCCATCCGGGATCTAGTCCAGGTGGGAGACATAGAGATTTGCAAGATACATACGGATCTGAATGTAGCAGACGCGTTGACTAAGCCTCTTCCACGAGCAAAACATGATCAGCACCAAAGCTCCATGGGTGTTAGAATCATTACTGTGTAATCTAGATTATTGACTCTAGTGCAAGTGGGAGACTGAAGGAAATATGCCCTAGAGGCAATAATAATGTTATTATTTTATTTCCTTATATCATGATAAATGTTTATTATTCATGCTAGAATTGTATTATCCGGAAACATAATACTTGTGTGAATACATAGACAAAACCAAACGTCACTAGTATGCCTCTGCTTGACTAGCTCGTTAATCGAAGATGGTTATGTTTCCTAACCATAGACATGTGTTGTCGTTTGATTAATGGGATCACATCATTAGGAGAATGATGCGATTGACATGACCCATTCCATTAGCTTAGCACCCGATCGTTTAGTATGTTGCTATTGCTTTCTTCATGACTTATACATGTTCCTATGACTATGAGATTATGCAACTCCCGTTTGCCGGAGGAACACTTTGTGTGCTACCAAACGTCACAACGTAACTGGGTGATTATAAAGGAGCTCTACAGGTGTCTCCAAAGGTGAATGTTGGGTTGGCGTATTTCGAGATTAGGATTTGTCACTCCGATTGTCGGAGAGGTATCTCTGGGCCCTCTCGGTAATGCACATCACATAAGCCTTGCAAGCATTACAACTAATGAGTTAGTTGCAAGATGATGTATTATGAAATGAGTAAAGAGACTTGCCGGTAACGAGATTGAACTAGGTATTGAGATACCGACGATCGAATCTCGGGCAAGTAACATACTGATGACAAAGGGAACAACGTATGTTGTTATGCGGTTTGACCGATAAAGCTCTTCGTAGAATATGTAGGAGCCAATATGAGCATCCAGGTTCCGCTATTGGTTATTAACCGGAGACGTGTCTCGGTCATGTCTACATTGTTCTCAAACCCGTAGGGTCCGCACGCTTAAGGTTTCGATGACAGTTATATTATGAGTTTATGAGTTTTGATGTACCGAAGTTAGTTCGGAGTCCCGGATGTGATCACGGACATGACGAGGAGTCTCGAAATGGTCGAGACATAAAGATTGATATATTGGACGGCTATATTCGGACACAGGAAGTGTTCCGGGTGATTTCGGAGAAAACCGGAGAGCCGGAGGGTTACCAGAACCCCCCTGGGAGAAGTAATGGGCCATATGGGCCTTAGTGGAGAGAGAGAGGGGCAGCCAGGGTGGGCCGCGCGCCTCCTCCCCCTGGTCCGAATTGGACTAGGAGAGGGGGGCGGCGCCCCCCTTTCCTTCTCCCTCCCCAGTTCTTTCCCCCTCCTAGTAGGAGTCCTACTCCTACTAGGAGGAGGACTCCTCCTTGGCGCGCCATAGGGGCCGGCCGGCCTCCTCCCCTTGATCCTTTATATACGGGGGCAGGGGGCAACCCCTAGACACACAAGTTGATCTTCAAGATCGTTCTCTTAACCGTGTGCGGTGCCTCCTTCCACCATAATCCTTGATAATATTGTAGCAGTGCTTAGGCGAAGCCCTACGACGGTAGTACACCAAGATCATCACCACGCCGTCGTGCTAACGGAACTCTTCCCCGACACTTTGCTGGATCAGAGTCCGGGGATCGTCATCGAGCTGAACGTGTGCTAGAACTCGGAGGTGCCGTAGTTTTGGTGCTTGATCGGTCGGGCCGTGAAGATGTACGACTACATCAACCGCGTTGTGCTAACGCTTCCGCTGTCGGTCTACAAGGGTACGTAGATCACACTCTCCCCTCTCGTTGCTATGCATCACCATGATCTTGCGTGTGCGTAGGAATTTTTTTGAAATTACTACGTTCCCCAACAAAGTGTTAATGAAAATGCTATTTAAACATACTAGTTCATGATGAGTTGTTATTGTATAAAAGATATATCTGTTTAAACATGTACAGCGTCAAAATGCTAAAAAAACCATAAAAGTTAGCAGTAGCGCTGGCCTAAAAATGCGCTACTAGTAGTTGAACTTACCAGTAGCGCTGTCCTAAAAACACGCTACTAGTAGTTGAACTTACCAGTAGCGCTGGCCTAAAAACACGCTACTAGTAGTTGAACTTACCAGTAGCGCTGGCCTAAAAACACTCTACTGCTACAAAATAGCTGTAGCGTCATAGCAGTAGCGTTGGTGCCAGCGCTACTGGTAGCACAAAAACCGGCGCTACTGGTAAGCATTTTCCTAGTAATGTACGCCGGTCGCGGATTTCTTCACTCCACCATCGCCGTAGCTGTCTTCCTCAGCCAAGTTAGGGCGTGGAAGATCTGAACCGACGAGCTTCAAATCTACACTTCCCAGTTCGTCGTGTTCTTCGTACAGGGTAATTGAAAGTTACGTTTACTAGCCTTGTTGATTCGAATGTTTTCCTTCAAAGCTTCAAAAGGTGTTTTCTTCAAATCCTCACACACTGGACACCTCACATATCATATGTTCTTGATCTGTTTCTCTAAGCAACATTTTTCTTCAAGATTCCTCAATTATGTGGATTTTCAAATCTGTACAACTCTGGAACCTAAGTCAAAGAACGCTTAGTGAAATTCCTCAAGATTCATCCGGTCAAATTCCTCAAACTTGTTCTTATTGCAAAATCTTCTAAGAACACATATGACCTCTCCAAATTCCTCGCAACTATACTCTGTTCACATGTACACATGTCCGCTGCTGAATCCTTAGGTTCTCATCAACTTAACTCATTTGTAGCTTTCCTTGAAGAAAAGTTGCATACCTCTTCAGAGAACTCAATCGTTCAAAACCCTCAGTTGAAGAAAATGGCAGATGGCAAGAAGCCTCAGAAGGGAGGAAAGAAGCTGGAAGTCAACACTGCATTTGAAATCCCTGGGGATATATACAAGGATTGTAGCACTCCTGATGAGGCCACCCATGGAAAGGAATCTAAGAATGAGAGCAAAGTGTGCATCCAAAGGATAGAGAGGAGATGGGCACGGGAATGGAGGGAATACAGATATGTTACTCCCAAGTTTATGAAGAAATTCGCTCTTAATCCTCCATCCCCAAGACCTCTGTTGGCACCTGGACAAGTAGTTGATCCCACCAGCCTCAAGTGTGGTGAGGATTATCTGATGAATGGGCCAAGCGCCAGGCCAAGCTAGCCAGAGTAGCTAAGGAAACAGTGAGGAAATTTAGTGAAGACTCTGCTACTGCTGCTCCCACTGCTGAGGCCTCTGCAAGCAAGCCAAAGAAGGCCATGCCAAAGCAGCCTGCTCATAAGCCAAGTGCTTCAACCCCAATGCCCTCATGGCCAAGTTCCTCAGCAATGCCCTCACGGCCATATTCTTCAAAGCCCTCACGGCCAATTCCTCAAGCCGCACCAGCTCCTCCAAAGTCCTCAGCTAGTCCATCAAAATCAATAAAACCTGTGCATCTCGCCACGTCCCAAAAGACAACATGCATCTCTATTGCCTCAATAGCTTCTGCTAGTTCTTCAGCTGCACCAAATTCATCAACTAGCCCATCTCTGCTGAAGACAAAGGCTACTGCTGGACGAGGCTCTCGACCAAGTCCTCACTAGAAGCAGGTCACCTTTCAAGTGCCGTTTGATGAAGACGAAGCTGATGATGAAGAACTTGCTGAAATCATCATGGACAGGCAACTCAGGGCCGCTAGAGCCAAAGGCAGTAATGTGCCATTAATGTTGGATCCAAAGTTGATCCTAGACTTCATTGACTTATGGCACAAGGACCCCAACACACCTCTGCCTGAGCTAAACCTCACTCCTGGTCAAAGTCATGTACTGACTCACTTCATTGATGAAGAAAAATGGAAATTTGAACAGGGAAGGAGGGTGAAGAAAGTGTAGTACAAGAAAGAGCGCTTTCTGAAGCAAAACGTTCTGAAGCTTTCACCTGAAGAACTTGTTGCTCTTCAATCCGAAATCAAGAAACCGAGTGATGAATTTGATCGCTACTATGCTGACCGGCTTGGAAACAAAGTCGGATTTGTAAAGATAACTGAACAGTTCACTTCCAATGTTGCAGCCCCAACGCAATAAGAAAATCCCTAGGCTGAAGCATCTGCTCAGCCTACTGAAGAAAATGCCAGCACCGCTGATGATACTCAGGTTACTGAAGAAAATGCTAGTACCAGGGCTGATGACTGCATTCCAGCCGCTAAAGAAATTGTCAGGGCAACCACTAGTGTTGTGCCTCAAGAAAATGAAGAAGTCAGGGCAACTGCATCATTTGTGCCTGAAGATCTTGAACCAAATTCCTCTGCTCCTCCTGCGCCTATACCATCTTCGATCCTTCCATCTGCATCAGATGTGAAGAAGACCAAGGCTGCAGAGCATGCAGCTATGAAGAAAAGGAAGGCATCAACTGCATCCGATTCTTCAGCTCCGAAGAAAATGAAGCCACTGACCGGCTCATTTGAAAATCCAATCGATGCTATTCCTGTCTCATCTGTGCCATCAAAGGACCTTGTTCCTTTTGATGAAGAATACGTAATCCCAAGTGGATCCGATGAAGACATTCCTTCTGCTGCTTCCTTAGAGCAGTTGGATGAAGAAATTGAAGCGGATGCAATCCCTTCAACCCCAATAGTCTCATCGCCCACGCCTCAGTTCACTGCTGAAGAGGCCGACGTTGAAGAAATGAATGAAGACGAAGAAGTGGACATTGGATGCATAACTCCAGTGTTGAACGATGACTTTAGGAAAGTCAACATCCAAATTCTCCTTTGTTCACACCCCTACAACAAATTCTTCAGTCCCCTGTCACGACTGAAGTACAAATGGGATCTGAAGAACCTCGTGCCACACCATCCATCCATGAAGAGATTCCAGCCACTAGTGCTGAAGAAAATGTAAATGAAGAATTGAAGTCCCAGGCAGCCACTGAAGAAGAACCTGAAATTCCTCAGCCTGCGGAACCCGAGATCGAGATCCCTGAGGTTGTGAGGCAATTGACGGACACTCCTCACCTCAAGCCAAAGTATCCTGAAAGTGCATTATATCGACTAGAGGGGGGGGTGAATAGGCGATTTTTATGAAAGTCTTCAAAACTTGGGAGTTATGAAGACAAACAGTGAAGATTATGCCTATTACTATGCAGTGGAAGTTAGATTACACTAGGCCAGCCATGGTCATGTATTCAATAGAGTGAAAGCACAGTGACAAACAGCTTCAGTGTAATAAGGATCAAGTAGGAAGAAGTTATGAAGCCAAACAGATCATGCATTCACGTTGTGAAGACAAATGATAAAGCAAGCACGCAATGACTTCACGATGAGTAACAGCAAGAGAAGGAAGTGAAGATGAAACCAGTGACTCGTTGAAGACAATGATATGTTGGACCAGTTCCAGTTGCTGTGACAACTGTACGTCTGGTTGGAGCGGCTAGGTATTTAAACCTTAGGACACACAGTCCCGGACACCCAGTCCTGAACACACAGTTCAGGACACCAAGTCCTCACCGTAATCTCCTTGAGCTAAGGTCACTTAGTCCTCGCCCAATCACTCTGGTAAGTCTTCAAGGTAGACTCCCAAACCTTCACAGACTTCGTTCACTGGCAATCCACAATGTCTCTTGGATGCTCTGAACGCGACGCCTAACCGTCTGGAGGATTCACAGTCCTCAAGTGCAATAAGTCTTCAGATCACACAGACAAGAAGACTTAAGTGATGCCCAATTTACTCTGGCTCTGGGTGGTTAGGGCTTTTCTCCTCACTAGGAATTTTCTCTCAAAGGCTTCGAGGTGGGTTGCTCTCAAATGACAAAAGCCGTGCATTGAAATCTGAGCAGCCAACCGTTTATGGTTGTGGGGGTGGGCTATTTATAGCCACTTGGCAACCCGACCTAATTTGTCCGAAATGACCCTGGGTCACTAAGGAACTGACACGTGTCTCAACGGTCAGATTTCGAACTCTCATGGCAACTTTACTTGGGCTACAAGCAAAGCTGACTTGTCCGGCTCTGGACAAGATTTGC
>NC_053026.1:636038277-636072288 GCF_003073215.2 Triticum urartu
ATGTTCGGAGCTGCCATGTGCTTGTACCTGATGTGTGGCACTTATCCGGGTCTAGAAACAACACGGAGTAACTATCTCGTGTGAGTACGAATTACATCAAATTTGACGGTAAGGCCAGAATTGGATCGTCGTTTTCCAGCCAAAACCGCATGTAAAGCGGGTCCCTATAAATAAAAACAGATGGTCTTCGGTGACGTGATTCATTGGTAGTTTTTGACTGGTAAATTATACACTTGTTTTCTATATCACACGAGTTATTCGCATGTTTCCGTTATAGACCTCAGTTCGTCGGTATCGTTACATGTCGTCGAACCATAAAACCTTCGCCAAAGTACCATAGAAGCAATCTAAAACCACAAAAGGTTATACCAACAAAAGCACCAGACACTAGCACACACCAATCAAATCCGCATGAAAGCATCTGCCAGGATATAAACCCGAATTCCGCAAGATCGAACTTGCGGAGAAATGACTTGTCTGGCTCCATGAGGCTTCCTGGTAATTTATTCTCAACGCCATCGCATTCTCCGCCTAAGTGTTGCCGACAAAGAGCCTAAGCTTCATATTGATGTACACTTTAGAAACATGCCTAGAAGGACCCCTGAGGTTCCCTCGCCTCGCTGCACGGGAGGCGAGGGAACCGATGAATCACATCAGCTGCTCAAACCCTACTCACCGCCTATTTTCTGCCTCATCGGTGTACTATTATTTTCCTTTTGCGATTTTATTTATTTATTTATTTGTGTACTATTTGAGCAAAGCCCCAAGAGCGTTTTTCTTTTTTAAACCGGACCTAGATTTATTTTAGAAGATTTCTACTGATACAAAACACCTAAATTAGAAAATTGCAACGAGGTCCTTAGAGTATCAAACAAACTATGCAAGAGCATGGGATTATTAGATGGACAGAACATACAACAATGTTTATATATGAAACTATAAGATGGAAATAATTTAATAGATATAATCATTAGGGGCAAAAATGAATGATACAGCTGAAGGAAATATGCCCTAGAGGCAATAATAAAGTTATTATTTATTTCCTTATATCATGATAAATGTTTATTATTCATGCTAGAATTGTATTAACCGGAAACATAATACATGTGTGAATACATAGACAAACAGAGTGTCACTAGTATGCCTCTACTAGACTAGCTCGTTAATCAAAGATGGTTATGTTTCCTAACCATGGACAAAGAGTTGTTATTTGATTAACGGGATCACATCATTAGGTGAATGATCTGATTGACATGACCCATTCCATTATCTTAGCACCCGATCGTTTAGTATGTTGCTATTGCTTTCTTCATGACTTATACATGTTCCTATGACTATGAGATTATGCAACTCCCGTTTGCCAGAGGAACACTTTGTATGATACCAAACGTCACAACGTAACTGGGTGATTATAAAGGAGCTCTACAGGTGTCTCCAAAGGTAGATGTTGGGTTTGCGTATTTTGAGATTAGGATTTGTCACTCCGATTGTCGGAGAGGTATCTCTGGGCCCTCTCGGTAATGCACATCACATAAGCCTTGCAAGCATTGCAACTAATGAGTTAGTTGTGAGATGATGTATTACGGAACGAGTAAAGGGACTTGCCGGTAACGAGATTGAACTCGGTATTGAGATACCGACAATCGAATCTCGGGCAAGTAACATACCGATGACAAAGGGAACAACGTATGTTGTTATGCGGTCTGACCGATAAAGATCTTCGTAGAATATGTAGGAGCCAATATGGGCATCCAGGTCCCGCTATTGGTTATTGACCGGAGACGTGTCTCGGTCATGTCTACATTGTTCTCAAACCGTAGGGTCCGCACGCGTAAGGTTTCGATGACAGTTATATAATGAGTTTATGAATTTTGATGTACCGAAGGAGTTCGGAGTCCCGGATGAGATCGGGGACATGACGAGGAGTCTCGAAATGGTTGAGACGTAAAGATCGATATATTGGACGACTATATTCCGACATAGAAAAGGTTCCGAGTGATTCGGGTATTTATCGGAGTACCGGGGAGTTACGGGAATTCGTCGGGGAGTGTATGGGCCTTATTGGGCTTTAGGGGAAAGAGAGAGAGGCAGGCCGCGCGCGCCCCAAGGCCTAGTCCGAATTGGACTAGGGGGAGGGGTTGCGCCCCCTCCTTCCTTCCCTTCTCCCTTCCCCTTCCTTGTCTCCTACTCCTACTACATGGAAGGACTCCTAGTTGGACTAGGAAAAGGGGAATCCTACTCCCGGTGGGAGTAGGACTCCCCTAGGGCGCGCCATAGAGAGGGTCGGCCCTCCCCTCCTCCACTCCTTTATATACGGGGGCAGGGGGCACCCCATAGACACACAAGTTGATCTTCGTGATCGTTCCTTAGCCGTGTGCGGTGCCCCCCTCCACCATATTCCACTTCGGTCATATTGTAGCGGTGCTTAGGCGAAGCCCTGCGATAGTAGAACATCAAGATCGTCACCACACCGTCGTGCTGACGGAACTCCTCCCCGACGCTTTGCTGAATCGGAGCCCGGGGATCGTCATCGAGCTGAACGTGTGCCAAGAACTCGGAGGTGCCGGAGTAACGGTGCTTGGATCGGTCGGATCGTGAAGACGTACGACTACATCAACCACGTTGTGCTAACGCTTCCGTTGTCGATCTACAAGGGTACGTAGATCACACTCTCCCCTCTCGTTGCTATGTATCACCATGATCTTGCGTGTGCGTAGGAAATTTTTTGAAATTAGTACGAAACCCAACAACAGCACTAGAAACACGAAACATAAACAAGCTAACGGTTAATTTTATTATTGTTATGTAGATAAAGAATACTCTAATATTTTTTATATATTAAATTTAATAAAAATGTGTGCGAATATATTTAGTAAAAAAAATAGAAACAAGAAAAAATGCATACAAACTCCGTGTTGAATTCTTAAATGGATAAATTTAGGATATGATATATTTTTTTAGATATCCACATTAAATGGATACAAAATACATTCATTTTTATATAAAGGTATTCAGACGAAACCCATATAGAGTCCCTAAATTGATGAATTTGGGAATAATGGTCCTTGTATACATAATACTTTCATTTATAAGTATAAAGGTTTTCACACGAACTCCAACTTGGTCACTTTGCTAGTTTAGTTCTGACTCAACCAGAAAGCAAAATAAAGTATTTGAAAGATGCCCTCTCCTACCAGAACACTTTAGCAATTACGGTAAAACAACATATGCAGTGTTCATGGCTTAACCGCATGATCATAGAAGCAAGTAACAACGACGAAACCATCAAACATTTTATTTGAGGAATGATAAAATCAAGGCTTTAACACGATGATTTCCCGACTGTCTACTACAACAAGATTTGTTCAGTTCCGGTGAGGGGAGGGGCGATGACGGCGACGGGCCTTAGGCTCGCTCCAGTGTTTGTAGTCGTCGCTAAGTAGCCTACGGACATGGATTTATTTATTTATTTTGTTATTTATCGTCTTCTTTGTGCTGTCATGATACATGATGAATAGATTAGAAGTTTTTCTGGAAAAATAGATAGATAGAGAATTAAAGATAAAGCATCTTGGGGGCCTTGGTGAAAACTCTATTCTGACAGGGAAGCTACTTAGCACCAGCGAATCTTCAGTGCTTGTAAAAGAAGAAGCAGGGAGTCAACTTGTGTTCTGAATAACTGAATATATATCCTGACACATCGTACCTTTGGTGTGTTTTAATTGGTGCGAACTGAGTTGACCGATCTATGTAGATGATTTTAATTGGTCACTTGGTCTCTGTATATTGTAGCTTCTTCCAGCTCCACCTCCTCTCCTCTTCCTCTAGCCGCGTCTGCAAAGCCCGACTCGTCCTCGGTGGCAACGTACGCCGCCCAGACCTTGACGCCACCTCCAGTGAAGCCACAGCCCTCCACTCACTCTCGGTCCGACCCACGCCTCAGAAAGAATGGCGACCAAGGTAGTGGACCTTCGCTCGGACACGGTGACCAAGCCCTCGGAGGCCATGCGCGCCGCCATGGCCGCGGCGGACGTGGAGGACGACATCCTGGGCTCGGACCCGACCGCGCGCCGCTTCGAGGCGGAGATGGCCCGGATCATGGGCAAGGAGGCCGCGCTGTTCGTGCCGTCCGGCACCATGGCCAACCTCATATCCGTCCTCGTGCACTGCGACACCAGGGGCAGCGAGGCATCCTCGGCGACAACTCCCACATCCACGTCTACGAGCACGGCGGCATCTCCACCCTCGGCGGCGTCCACCCCAGGATCGTCGCCAACAACGCCGACGGCACCATGGACATCGATAAGATCGTTGCCGCCATCAGGAGTCGGGATGGGTCGCTGTATTATCCCACCACCCGGCTCATATGCTTGGAGAACACACAGGGAAAGTAAGTTGCTCTGTCGATGCTCATGTTACTGATCATTCAGAAGACTTTTTTCTTTTGAGAAAGAGATCGTGCAGAAGGCTAGTGTGGTAGTGATACGAGTAAAACTTTGACTATTCATGTGGTTGACTTTTTCTCATCTTTGACGCACAATTTTAACTATGATTTTCACTTATAATATTCATATATATAAATAAAAATTATGAATGTATATAAAATAAAATTATTTTGCAAGATAGATACAATAATACCATTCTTACATGCCCGTACCATAGAACTTGGTGTGTACAAGTAGTCAAAGTCATGCATCAAAGACCGTGCAAAGCAAATGCGCTTTATATTTTGGAAGGAGGAAGTAATATTTTGGGAGGGAGTAAGCAGTATCGACCATTGTGGTCTTCTCTTTCCTTTTTTTGTGACTATTACGTACTTTGAATAATTGTTTAGTAAAATGGATGCGTGGATCTCGATACTGTAGAGAATTGGCTATTCCCTTTTTGAAATGAAAAAATAAAAGAGTAGTATAGTTCAAAACCATGACACTTGTTATGGATCGGAGGTAGTAGTAGCTAGCTATGCTATGTTACCTGATTGATAGTGTGTTTGTTCTTGCTGCTGCTGCAGTTGCGGAGGAAAGTGTCTGTCTGTAGAATACACCGATAAGGTTGGTGAAGTTGCTAAAACCCATGGCCTGAAGCTTCATATCGACGGAGCTCGTATTTTCAATGCCTCCGCAGTAAGTACTATGTACTATATATGGGATCAATTAACCGGATGTTCTAAGTACCAAGTATGTGTGTCGATCTTCTCCTGAGATTTTACATCATCACTGCTATCGTATCTGTCAGGCACTTGGGGTTCCTGTTGATAGACTTGTGAGAGCTGCTGATTCGGTTTCGGTACGTATCGATTTGCTGGGCACTTCTACAATGGCAGATTATATACAATGGGCCACGCTGGTATAGGAGGTGTGACTGTATTTCTTTGTTAAACGTGGAAGTGCAGGTAGGCCTAGCGAAAGGGATAGGTGCTCCTGTTGGATCAGTTATTGTTGGTTCCAAGGCCTTCATACACAAGGTTATGATGGACATTATTTCTTCTAGTAGTATGTTTTGGCTGCCTGCTTAAGAGAACATGTAATAATAATCTGAAAAAAAAACTATTTTCAGGCTACAATTCTTAGGAAGACACTAGGTGGTGGAATAAGGCAGGTAGGAATACTTTGTGCTGCTGCTGAAGTTGCAGTGCGCGACACTGTAGGCAAGCTTGCGGATGATCATAGGAAGGCTAAAGTCTTAGCAGGTTTCATATTAATCTTTTCCATCCTATCTATATCGGTATTCCATTGTTCAGTCCTGAATCTGTTTTTCTTGTCCAATTGTTCAGATGGACTGAAGAAAATTGAACAGTTTACAGTTGATTTAGCTTCAGTGGAGACCAATTTGGTTAGTCCTGCTAGTCCATCTATCAGAGAGTTTGATTGATGTTTTCTGATTATATTATATGCATCCACATTGCACTGTATTCCCTAGGTCTTCTTTGATATGGCGGATGCACGCATATCACCTGCCAAACTGTGTCAAGTCCTCGAACAGCGCAATGTGCTTGCAACGCCAATAGGCTCCAAGAGGTTCACTTCAGTTGGCTCAACTGCTTTCTTTCAGTACTACTCTATATATTGTCAAGCTCAACATAAGCGTATCCTTATGCCTGTGTTGGTCTCTAACTGCAACTTGATATATAGGCAGGCTGTGTTTAAAAGCGGCGCGCTGCTTTATTTCACACGAGTATATATGATGCATGTATAACTTTTTCTAGGCCTCCATTTTGAACTCCTTCAATTTGCAGTGTCAGACTTGCGGTACACTACCAAATTTCAGATGCTGACGTCCAGTATACTTTGGCATGTATCGAGGTACGAAAATCTTACTTAGATTCTTGTGTGACCTTGTATCAACGACGCTCTAGGTTGTGTGTGGATAGCACTGATATGTTGCTCTGTTTTCAGGAAGCCGTGGAGGAAATACTGACAGTCTGACAGGCGATGCATCTGACGAACGGCGCTACCACGAATTCATAAGGGCGCTAGTATCCAGCTTGTTTGTGATCGCGGCCAGCTTTGGTAGTAGTAACAACTTCCAAGAATAATCTATTGCCTTCTTATGCATGCGATGTGCGTGTGATTATGTTCTTCTTCAGCTCGGAGCTTGCAACTAGGTATAGTAACGATGTCTACTGAAAATAATTGCTTGCACCATTCATTATGCCCTTTATCGTCTCCACCAGTATTGTTTATTTTCGAAGTGGAGGCAAAAGCTTTGTGTTGAGTATACGATTATTAGTAAGTATAGGCAAGACTAGGATTTAGTCCTGCCTTGTCTTGTACTCCATATTGGTCATTGTACTCCTATATACTTATATGCCTACGAGGCTCAAGCAATACAATCAACAATTCCACCAATATCTCATTATCCCTTCTAACACTTTGCCTCATCCATTAATTAAGAAGTTATAGTGATATTACATTGTCCCCATTATTACAAAGCCGCTACTCTGCCGTCATAATTTTACCCAAATGTTTCGCTCCTGCAACTTTCCTAAGCTTTGCTTCGCTCTTGACCATGTCAAAAATGATGAAGGGTGGGATAGACTTGTGCCGGAACCCGGAAGACCCACGCATCCTTTTATTCCAAATGGTTCAAGAGAAGAGCATGGTGATAGATGCCATTGCTTTGCACTGTGGCATGTGGAGATCCGACATCGCTATCTACCACTCCTGTAACTAAAAAATCAAAATAATGAAGTTTTATAGGAAAGATAAATTAATGACATTGCTATTACCCTTTAAAAAGAAAAGAAAAAACTTGCACACCACTTTGCACTGAAATTGCATATTTTTCGATATGCAAAGAATAATTATATAATAGTGCAATCTTTCTGTGTACTTTATAGTATTTGTGAATATACATTTACACTGACCCAACATCCAAAAATTCCACAAAAGAAAAAAAAACTGACCATAAAGGAAAAAAGAACAGAAAAGATCAAAGGGGGAGATGGGAGGGCCAACAACCCACAAAGAAAAAAGAACTAATAAAGGAAAGGAAAAAAGAAAAAATAAAAACGCATAGAAACAGAAATAAAAAAATGAAGCAAAAGAAACAAACAAAAGGGAGAGAGATGAAGGCTGGATCGAACTCTTGACGGGATTCGGCCCAGTGGCAATCGACTACCCAAATATGGGGTCAGTCGAAACAAACAAGCCATGATGTAAACCTTCATATGTGGATTTGGGTTCCTCACCCACTCCTTCTTTATAATATAATACGCACGCTCGTGCGTATTCAAGAAAAAAAAAACAAGCCCAGTGCAACAAGCAGCATAGGCAGAAGAAAAAAAATGCAGCACGAATCATAAAGCAAAAATCAACGGCCAAAAAGATCGACTGACCCAAATTTAAGATTCAAGCAACTCACAAGTAGCTTTTTTTTGCGAGGGATAAGGATTTTTGTTCCAGTTCAATAGGGTTACAATCAGCTATAACAAGATCTTGAACAAGAAACTCTATGCAACCAACAAGCGGAACAATGAGCTACCCTATTTTGCCACATAGCAATCTTACTCTGTTTGAACTCCCGTTCTTTCATATAATGTTTGAATTCCTTGACTAAGTAACCAACAACAGATCTAAAGTGTCGGAATTTTAAGTTGCAAAATGTGCAATATTAAGGCATGCCAGCCAAGAGAGTCTCGGTGATAAAGATATTACAATGCCGAGCAAGCGCTGTTTGAAAATATATTTTTTTATGAACTTGGTTAAAGTTTACAAAGTTTAATTTGATTAAATCATATACGTTCTATAACTTGCCAAGGAGAAAATACGATTTAGGTGATGTCATAACGGTGTGTGGTGTCAATTCCCCTCAACAAGGTACGAAGTACTCCGTCCGTTCAAAAACAAGTGTCATGGTTTGAGTTGAAACGGAGGGAGTGAGTACTCGATATGAAGTACGTACGTACTATCAATTTGCTCGCACCAGTGGCGAAGCCACGCTATAACTGTGTAGTCGCTTGACTGCACAGGATTTTCGTACGACATTGACCCCCACGTCTCACGTCTGCATACCACCACGTCGTTGAACCAGCGATATTTGGAATTTAACTACACAAGCCCATCTATTCTCTTTTTTTTTTTGAGACAAGCCCATCTATTCTCTTATTCCCTGCTTCTGTAACAATTAGTTGGGCCAGTACTGGGCCATAGAGCAAGAAGAAAGTCCAAAATCCCTTAACTGATCGCACTGTATCGCTTGATCCCCAAATTACGTGATCTCCTTGCCTCCCCTTCACACATACCTCTCCAATGGCAGTGGACGGCCGCCGCAGCACATCGTCTCCAGACTTCCCATCCAGGCGCCGGTGATCTTTGGCTGGACCCTGCACATGAGACGCGAGGAACAACCACCTTGGGCCGTCCAGCGAGCCACGAGCGGCGCACCCGCGGCTGCACATGAATTGTCCGTCTGAAACTCTGAATCAATACTACTGTACTAGTCTGCACTCTGTATCTGATCCAACACAAGGCAAGGCCCTCCACTTTTCTACTTCTACAAGGAGTTTGTTTTATGAGCAAAAACAGCAATACACTTCATATTTTCCACTTTTTCTCTCACTAGCAATATTAGGATTCAGGATGTAGGAGATTATTTTGATTAAGAATAAGAATTGCATATTTGCCTTTTTCTTAGTAATAGATTTATTTTGTCAGGTCTTTGGTTTGATAAATGGATAAATTTGTGAGGTAAGATGTTTTTTATTCCTGTTTATGATCTAAAAAAATTACTAGTAAAGTTTGACATCACAAGGTTTTGATCCTGGTACCGCCACTGCGCACCACCCAACCATGCATGTGAAACCACGTCATGTTTTAACACTCCAGTTAATAACGTGCACTCAAGACTCAACGCGTCTACCTTTCCTACCAGACCAAACCAGCGGCACACGGGTACGCGCACGACGTGCACATATTTTACACCGTACGTCAACGCCGTGCTGCCAATGCCAAGTCGCGCACCAGCTCGGCCACCAGCGCGTCCATCACCAGCCCCTCCAACGCCGCGCCCACCTCCCGCTCCTCCTCGCCGGCGCGCACCCACCGCCGACCCCGGTCCATGTCCGCCAGCGCCGCCTCCCCGGCGTACAATACGTCCTCCGCGCCCCACCGCGTCCCGGCGCCCTGCACCCATTCCTGTGCAGCACGAACCAGCGCCGACTCGTCGTCCGACGGCCTCACCGCGCCGACCACTGGCCCTGCCTCCGACGAGCGGCGCCGGTCGAGCCCCTCCTCGAAGAAGTCCAGGAGCAGCCGTTCCGTAGCACCCGAAGTAACTGCCGTGCCGTCGTCGTCCTTGAGGAGTCGCGCGAGGAGGCGCGAGGGCTCGTCAGGCTCGCGCTCTGCTTCACGATCGGTGTAGCTCCTGCACCGTGGTGACCACGTCGCCGCCTTGCCGCCGTCGGCGCTGGTGCTGCTGCAGTTGCAGTTGCTCGTCTGGGTGTGCGTGTCGTCAGATTCCGCGGACTGGCGATCAGATTCGGTGCCGAACTGCGCCTCGAGATCCACGGGGCCCACCGGCTGCGCCAGGCCGTGGAGCCGTCGGATCTTGTGCAGCAGCAGCAGTTCCTGCGCCTGCGCCTTGTTCGACCCTGCAGTCAGTCCCATGCATCGACGAGGTTAATTAAATCAACGGCTGTGAGTTGTTAATAACACTAGATCGATCCATGAAAATTACAGTGCTCGCTCTTGATGGTTGACCTAGTGCTGCTCATACGTAGTACGACTCTCCAGGTTGCGAAAAACTTATTTACTGCGCACGATGCGTTGAGTATGTATACTTGATCGACTCGACAAGCGTCACGATCACATGCGGCGGCCTAGATTCCGCTGCTCATCGTAGCATGCATGCATGGCGGCAAGGGTCAATTCATGGGAGGTCTCTAGCCAAGCCGGCCAGCCAAAGGAGACCGGCCGGCACGCCAACCGGGGAGAGCTCAACGCGGCTGCCTGTGGTCCAGTCCAATGGGCAATGGGGACTACTCAACGGTTTCGATGGAGCTCTGGAGTCTGGACCGTGGGTCGATCTGGAGGTTGGAGATTCAGCTGAGGCGGCTTTAATGCCCATAGTGTCGTGTCCGAGCAAGCGGTGTGAAGATCACGGTGCCTACTCCGGCGTGGCACGCTAACCAACATTGATCGACCACGTACGGCACCGATGAATTAATCCGGGAGAAGAGAAAGCTTACGTAGCGTACGTTCGGGATCATCGGGGAGGCAGTGCTGGAAGGGGGTAGCAGGCGAGTAGCAGGTGCCGGCGTCGCTCGTTTCGTCGTCGTCGTGGTGGTGGTGGTGGAAGGGGAAGTCCATGACGGAGACGGGGCTCAGCTGCTGCTTCTCCTCCTCCGTCGACCCCACGGCATCGCCACCATGTGTTAGCTGCTCCTGCAACGCACGCACGCACTGTTTAATTTACCATCTCGATCATTTTAACCACTTACATACACAGGGAAGAAGAGCAGGCAAAAAGGACATGCCAAACAGAAAGGGCCACACTGTCAATCGAAAACCAACCCAACGTACGTCCCAACCCATTTGGGGTGGTTGGATCGGCTTCTTCTCCTTGATCTACATACAGTATTTTCTGACGGAAGACGTGCTCCACACCACAGGGATGGAACCAAAAGAGCAGCGTCGCGTTGCAAATGTCAGACACATAGATGTAGATACACTCTTCTTTTTTTGTTGCTGACAACCTTGGTGGATCATCGGGCCATTCATTCCGGTGGTCACCGCGATGGTGGCTGCGGCCTGTGGAGGAGAGAACGCGGCTTGGCGTTTTCGTGGCAGCTGGCCAGCAGACGTAGGTGCTCGAGCATGACGTGTCGGTGCCACCGTGGGCGATACATACCTGAGCAAGACGCTACTACCACCACGGAAAAGTACACTTCATCTGCCAAAATTTATGAGTTCCACTCCACGAGCGGTGAAGCGGACGAGCGATTAGTTAGCCTTGCCTAGGTAGATAGATGCCGTCTTGAATCAGCAATGGCGGAAGCTGGCTGTTATAAATTGGTGAGCTCACTCGAACCGATGTCACCGCACCGTACTGCCGGAGCACACAGGCACACAGCTAGCTAGCACATCACATACTGCTCCCTCTTCACTCCACTCATAATGTGCCCGTACGTACATCACTCGGTGAGTGGGGGTAATAACTTGTCTATACTTCCCCTAGAATTAAAGAGCTTTTTCGGTGTCTAGACTGAAGCACCCAGCTGCATGCCACGGTAAAAAAGGCACCCCCATTTCTGAGGCACGTCGCAATGCACCTTTCCGGGAGGGAGTATACTACTGCTGTGGCCCCACATGTCAGCGAGCTGGAAGCTGTTTACGCAGTCAGCCGGGTGTCGGTCCGTGGATGATGACTCGAGTTGACAAGGACGCACGCGCGGGGGCAGGGGTCCGGGTACAATCTTATTACACTAGTCGTCGTCTCCATCACATCGAAATCAAGAGAGAATATTTTGGGCTCACCAATAACACACGGAGAGCCCATCCCGCTCCGTCCCTATACTTGAGTCCCCCTACGACCTCTACTCGTGGCAGCTGCCCATGCATTGTTTTATCACCAGCGTTGCAGAAAATCGCTTGGAAAAAATCGAGAGTGATTAAATTTCGTAACACAAGATCGATATAGAAGTTTTTTCCCTAGTGACTGATGTGGAGATTTTTCGAATTTTTGTTGAGGTGCCCATCTAAGCCATGCATGTATGCAGTGGCGCTGCCCATGCATATGCATAGCGATCGATCACCGAACTCGACTGTATTTACGACGCGCCAACTAACAAATCGCGCAATGATTGACGTAGCATTCAACGCGCGGGCACCACCAAGGCGACGGCGAGCGAGCGAGCGGCAACTAGTCAAATATGCGTGCAGAGCAATGGACTGGGCCGGAGCTGGAGGACTCACCTTGTGCTTGGCTCCGGCGGCGGCGGGGTTGTCATCTGCGTCGACGCTGCCCGAGCTGGACGACGGTGATGGCGACGGCGACGGCTTCGAGGCGGGCTTCTCCTCCGCCGCGTCGACGGGCGGCGGGCCAGGCGCCTCGGCCTCCGACTCGGCGTGCTCGGACGCGGAGCAGCTGCTGACCACGGGGGACGGGAGGCCGAGGGAGTCCCGTTCGCTGCCGTCGTCTTCGCCCGGGTGGCGCCTCCAGAAGACGAGCCGCCGCGAGAGGGTCCTGGAGAGGCGCGAGATGGCGGCCAGCGACCGCGGGCTCCTGGGGAAGAGGATGGAGGAGAGCGTCCGCGACGGGCTCCGCCGCAGGTCGGCCTCGATGAGCAGCCGCACGGGCGCCGTCTCCTCCTTTAGCTTCGCCTGCGTGGCCAGGGCGCCGTCGTCAGAGGACGACGGGCAGGGGAGGACGCGGCGCGGGTAGGAGCGGAAGCCGTCGCTGCAGCTGGACTCGCACGCCATCTCCAGGAAGTCCCGCAGCGTCAGCGGCGCCGCCGCCCCCATCGGTGCCGACTGCCGAGTGTCCTGCGTGCGCGCGTGCTACGGTCGACCTTGGTGCCGACGAGCTGCGGCGCGCGTCGGCGGAAAATGCATGCGCCGGCTGCGCGCGTGCAGTGCAGGCTCGACTTGTGCTGGGCCGGCGAGGTTTTGGGTAGCTGAGAGCCTGAGAAGGAGGAGTGGTGGGGAGGGAGAGGAGAGACGAGCGAGGTGGCTGCCGGTGTGGCAGCTGTGGGGTGGCTCAGCTTAAGTAGAAGAAGCAGTTGGATGGATGCACGCGGTGGGCCGGCGTTTAAACGAAGCCCGCTGGCTGGCTGTTCCCGCTGTATCTTTTTCCCGTGGTCACCGGCCAGTCAGTCAGCAGTCAGCACCACCTGTGATACTACGCGATTATATATCAACCAGCCGCTTAATTAAGCTCACGAGTATTAGTTGTGATCAACCGGAGTGGATACGAAGACCGACTTTTGGAGTATATAAGTGTATGATTAAACGAAAACATGATAATCTGGTATCTATAGAAAACGTGAACGCGCGTCATGTGGTGCAAAATATGCAGAGTAATTGGATCCGGTCCGGTCGATCGAGGCACTAAGCGTGTGTTCCCTTTTTATATATATACTTCATCCGTCCGAAGATACTTGTCGAAAACATGGATAAAAATTGATGTATTTAAAACTAAAATACCTCTAGATACATATATTTTTTTGTAATTATTTTCGGATGGGAAGAGTATATGTTTCATGCGATGGATTTTTTAAGCCTCTGTCCAATGTCAATGATCGGATGTTGCTATCCGTGTAAATTTTTACATTTTTATTAGGTTCTAAGAGTAAACAAATACATTTTTCTGCATTACGTGACAAAAATACACAGATGAACATGGTTCCACACGAGCTCACATGAATAGTATATTCAACAAAATGCTAGAAAAAGAAATCTGAAAATTTAGGATATCAAATTTGGTCGACCATTCTACTTGCGTGCAAAGTTTCGAGAAGGAATAACACATGAGTATTCCATAGTTAAGAAAAATACAATCCGACTTTACTAGTCTTTGAAACAGTGTTTTCAAATATAGCACATATTTTGCCATTTTTGCCTAGAATGCCATGGGTGTCATTTCTTTGTGAAACTTCATACACGAGTAGAATGGTCGACCATGTATGCTAAAACAACAGATTTTTAAAAAAATTATAGTATTCTTTCTTGAATTTACTAATCATAATGGTAGACGTATTTTAGAGTGTAGATTCACGCATTTTGCTCCGCGTGTAGTCTGTATTATAATCTCTAGAAAGGCTTAGATTTAGGAACATAGAGAGTATATATTACTCCACTATAGAGTAGTTTTTACCTGTGGATCAGTTGTGAAAATAGAAAAAAAAAACTTTTCTCTCGAAATAGGCGTTCGTCCTGCTATATAGATATAACAACCACCCAGTAGAATTGTAAGTCAAATGCTAGGGCAAACAGCACAAGCACGCCCAAACAAAACAAAAGAGAAAGAAGCTGCCCGAACTGGTCCTAGGGTTTCCCCCGATATGTGTTGGGATGTGGGGAAGGGGAATATCTGACGTCCTTCAGGAAAGAACGACGGCGCCCACGGGCGTCACCGTGTCGGTGCCGGCAAGCTGATAGGGATTTCTCCCATCCACCAAACACCCACAACCCCGGATGACCCGTCGCGCTCCACCAAACTTGCCGTCCACCTACATGCGCTACCACGTTCTTGCCATCATCACCACTGCCTCACCATGGTCAACAAAAGCGAGACCGACGGAGCCAAGAGGGAACAACTGGGAACGAGAAGCGGCAGAGTCAGCAAACACGCGGGAGGGGACAACCTCCACTGCCATCGATGATCATCGACCGGACGCAACAATAGGAGCACACCAGGCCCTCTAGGCCCGGCCAAGCCCGAAAGGTGCTCATGAAGCTCCCGTCGTCGCGCTGCAGTAGAAGAACCACCGTCTCCGCAACCCCCCCCCCCCCCCCCCCCCCCCGCACGAGCCGCACATCCGTCTGCCGAAGCCGGAGCAGGCGAGTCCGGGCCAGGCCCGCTCAGACCCAAATGGACCAAAAGGGCGCTGCCGCCAGCCCGCAGCCAAGTGGCTGCCCTACCGCCTCCTGACCACCCAGAGCAGCACCACTCGAGGCAACGCGCCACCGCCGGAGCCACCGTGGACCGAGGGACACCGCCACCAGCCGCCACCACCCGAGCTAGGGTGCCACGCACGAGGAAGCACGAGATCGCCATGCAGGAAGGGCCCGGTGACGCACAACAACGGTGGCGGGAGGGGTTAGGAGGATGGGTGCTGGAGGGAGGGGAGAGGAGCCCCCGGTCGCCTCGCTCGGGGAGACGGCTGGGGGGCCGAGAGAGCAATACAGGAAATCTTTGCCACCAGCCGCCACCACCCGAGCTAGGGTGCCACGCACGAGGAAGCACGAGATCGCCATGCAGGAAGGGCCCGGTGACGCACAACAACGGTGGCGGGAGGGGTTAGGAGGATGGGTGCTGGAGGGAGGGGAGAGGAGCCCCCGGTCGCCTCGCTCGGGGAGACGGCTGGGGGGCCGAGAGAGCAATACAGGAAATCTTTTCTAAACCAAGACCAAGATGTGTTAGACTAATGTAGTCCACAAATTCAGACATTGCAGCAGTTCGCAACCTCACTCTGCACCAAAACGTTTGCTGACATATTTATCTAGTAAATCGTGTTTAGGTGAACAGCAACAGGGTGGGTCCCCATTACTAGAATGCTCCGATGCAATGCAAAAAATTGTTCATTCACCAACGCATGCAACTTTGTTGCAATTCTTCATATATCGTCATCTGCTTAACAAGTCATAATTAAGCCTAGACCACGGCACCACGCTATACATGTTTTGTCTTTTTAGAAAAGGGGAGTACCACGGCCTCTGCATCACACTGTTTATTATACCTCCCCAGCAAATTGCTTTTTTGAAAAGGGGAGTATGATTGTGTGCATCAACGATCAATGATGTTTTTCCATCGTACTAGTCCTATATACTCCTACCTATGCATGCCTACAAAGTCTGAGTCCCCATCCACGGATTGAATCACTCTCACTCCCATCATTATCTTTAATATTCCATGTATAAATGTGGGCTTAACTAATTCGCTGACGATGACGAGCACATGCCACTGTAGAGATCCCATGGCTAGGCGGCCATGCCGCTTCACGAATGATGAATCTAGCTATGCTATAGTACGTACATTTAGTATTTGGCAATCATGCGTGTTTGCTGTTTTTTTCCCTTGGAGCTGTAGTACGTAGTACTACGTACGTGGTCACCTTCATCGACGACGACCCACGAAATATACTTATCACTCGCCTCCCATGCTTGCCACAATAGTCAAGCACACCACGTTGCAATGTGCACCTCGGAAATTTGACAACTCATTCACTTTACTCGTTTGTGTACGTACGTACGTACGTACGCGGTATAGTTTCTCTGGCTTTTAACTTTGGTGGTACGTACTACGTGTGAGGCAGTGAAAGCACGGTCGCTGCTAGCAAGCACGCCAGCTTGTCTCCTTCCGTGAGTAAAATCGACCGGACGGAGGCGTGGCCACCGTAGTAAGTAGAGCGAGTAGTGAATTCTACTTGTCCTGCACGAGACGAGCAATTGACCTGGAGATTAGCTTCGGCGATGTTTCCGCCGTCGAGCTAGATCCGCCGCCGTGAGATTCGATTTCTTCCAGGGTTTCGAGACGTGTAAAAAATTAAGTATGTATACGAGTGCACGTACGGATGGCACACCTGTATGGCAGGGGATTACACAGGTAGTCTCATGATCATGGAGTAATGAATACATACTGCAAATAGTAGTACTTGTGTTGACACAAATACTACTAATATACGAAGTACTACTGATGAATTGCAGTAGTGGTGCGTGCAGTAGAGCAGCACAGTGGAAGTTTGATGAAGCTGGCTCCAGCTGTGCCATTTAATCGTCGAGTGAGATGCCGCTTGCCTGTTTGATCATCCCTGTCAGATGTGGGAATGAATTGAGTAATCAAGCTTACTGTAGCTCCCAGGTCAACTCGTTCATCGGTTGATTATGCGTGCCTTGCCTGCGTACGTAGCGTACCGGCACACATGGGCGTGGCGCCCTGGCTGGATCTACACGCGGCGGCCGGCGAGGCAGAAACAGCAGGTGCATACTGCTGCATCAGGTTCTGCCGGACCCGGCGCCGGGTGCCCGCCGGCAGGCCGCGGGAGGGGAGGCTGCCTGGTTAACCGCGCCGCCTTCGTCTTGATGCCACGGCCAGCCGGGCTGTAACCTACCGCGCCGGATCTGGGAGCGCGGCACGTTCGCTGGCTCGTACGTGATCGTGCGCGCGCGCATCACGCGCCCGTCGCGTGCCGATGCCAGCTGCTCCGTCGTACTACGTGATCTCACTCTCGCCCAGTGCCAGCTGCTCCGCCGAGGGTCCAACGCGTCTGCTGGTTTTTGAATGCCAGTGTGATCACTGGAGCGGCGTCGCAAAGGACGGGCTCCATGGAACACGTTATTCAAAAAGAAATCGAGATATATTTAGAAGTTGCGAAAAATGTCTAGTTTTTTTAATAGATACATATGCATGTTCTTCAACTATGTATAAAGTTTCGTTAAGTAATTCAATTATTTGCAAGCTACACAACAACAACAAAATATCTGGCTTAAAAAGAACAAAGAAAAAGCCCATTATATTCTATATATTTGTTTTTTTTTGTGTACATCACATATGAAATTTTGTACTTCAATATTACAAATATCAAATACATGTCTATGTGTATACTGTTTTCAGATTTTTTGAGGTGCGGATTTTTTCTTTTGCTGAAAAACAATTAAAGAGCTCCATAGAGCTCGGTCGTTGCTTGCACTTTTCATTGTTTACCTCGCTAACCAACTGTTATGTTTCATTTGCTCCGTGTGCCTATCAAAAACTTGTGATCATGGACATGTCGAAGAATCAGGTTCGTTAAGATGGTCAGAGCTAGCCATAGCTCGTGTGCGCTACGTCTCGCTTACCGTGAGATGAAAGAAAGCGTCGCCTCAAGCAAGGTATAGATTGGTTTTAGAACATTCTACGTGTGTTTTTGTTTCCTTCTTTTTTGTTTTTTCACTTCTAGTTTTTTTGTCCCTTTTCAAATACACGTGGCTTTTTTTGAAAATACATGTTGAGCATTTTAAGCTGAACATTAATTAGATACATGCTGTACATTTTTAAACAAGCGTTTATCTGAATACATGTTGAACACTTGCAAAATGCACATTTAACATTTTCTAATACACAATGAACATTTTGAAACACGCATTTAAAATAAATTTAAAAATATGCAAATATTTGATAAGTAATATTTTTTTTCTAAATGACACCTATAATTTTTTTATATGTTACAAACATTTTTCTAAATGTGTGCAAAGGATTTTCTACATTTCCATTTTTACAAACAATAATGCTAGACTCATGAATAATTACAGGCAATTTACGAAGCTCCCTTCTAACTAATTTCTCAGCCGTGCACGTGCGTAGCTTCACAATTTTTGATTACTTTGTTGTTGTCTGTTGCCATCGTTGCCATTTCGTTGGGTGCGAAATTAGTATGGCGGATTTATCTTTGGTGAATTTGCTCGGATCTGTTTGTCATTCATCTTTGTTCGTGTGTCTTCAGGTTGGAATATTTTGATCTACACTCTTCATCTGCGGCGGTTGTTGTTCTGGTGCGTTGGTTCTATGGGACCTTAGCACGGTGACTTCTCGACTGTCTACTACAACAAGGTTTGTCCGGCTCCGACGAGGGAGGGGTGATGACAGCGGCACGCCTTCGGCTCATTTCAGTGCATGTAGTCGACGTTAGGTGGTCTACAGATAGATGTAATTTTTATTATTTTTAGTGTTCGTTGTACTACCATGATTGAAGATGAATAGATTGAAAGTTTTTCTCGCAAAAAAAAAACTACCAAGGGAGGTGTTTTTTGTACTGAAGGTTGGACTAGCATTCCACTTCACGCCCTTTTGGCTCGCGCACTAACCAGTGGTCATTCTATCAGTTGGTAATACCTAATGAGAAAATTGGTTTTTTTCATGTAGTTTTTCCTTTTCCCTTTTTGCTCTAGACTATTTTCAATTTATTTATTTATTCATACCTTTTTATATCTCATTGTATTGATGCTCACTTTCCTATTTATAATTTTCTATAAACAATTCATGGGGTGTTTCTTAATTGTTTCAATTTGTTTTTTATAGTTTATTGTTATATTAATCACTTTGATTTTGTTCTAGTGATAAAACATTTTGTAGAGTACACAGGGATAGTAACCTACTTCCCATTTGATTGTTGAGTTATCCTCTCAATTTATTTAGGCAATATTTTAATGTCTCATTTTGTAGAGCGCTGCAGGCGCCCGTTAACGATCCGGGGCCTGCAGCGCTGCTAGCATGGGCCGGCCCACTAGCGTGCTGCCTCAAGTTTTTTTATTTTTTTTACAAAAATAAAAATATGAAATAAGGTTTACATATTTAAAGAAAAAAAGTTCATCCAACTTAGCAAAAGTTCATTAAATTTGAAAAAAGTTCATGGAACTGAAAAAACAATTCATCCATTTTCAAGAAAAATGTTTATTAAATTTTGAAAAAGTTCATCAATACTCAAAAAAGTTCATCAATCTCAAAAAAGTTCACAGAATTTTCAAAAGAAAAATCATCCATGGCACTTAGATGGGCCGGCCCATTTACGGACGCCACAGGCGCCAGTTAACAAAATGCACGTTAACTGGCGCCTGTGGCGCCAAATAGGAAATGCCCTTGGGAATGGCTTGCAACGAAGAAAAAAAAGATCAGCGACTGCTTGTGGCGGAAAAGAAAGATTGTTGGCGCCACAGCGACGAAAGGACATTGTGGGTTCTCCCCCTCGAGGTTTGTGGTTGAGAAAAGGATCGGATGAGCGGAGAATAAAGGGGGAGCAAGTTCTTTTTTCTAGAAATCTAACACGTAATGTAACAAACCAAACGGATCGCTAGTGTGTGCTTTCCATTGTTAGGGCATCTTCTACACCGACTCTCAAACCGTCTGCATCCGTCGGGCCACGCAAGTCATTCAACATGGGCATATATCGGTCCGCCGAGAGGTTCAGACGTATTTTCTCTCGCAAACTGAAACTAAACTTGGGGGGGGGGGGGGGGGGAGATATGCCCTATAGGCAATCATGTATGATGATATTTTCTATGTGTTTCTGAATAATGATAGTCCTTGGACGTTATCAATGATGTGTATCAACAGTACAGGACTTGTTTGTGGGACTATGCATTGCATGATGACTGTCATAAAAGCTCCCTAGTCGAAAGGGATGTGCGAACGCGCAGACGACTAGACTAGCATATGACACGTTGGATGGCTCTGTCTCATTGTTCATGGAGCATTGCATGCTAACTGGATAATATGGACTCGGAAGGATCTGATCGGATTCGATGTAGTCAGATCCGAGTCGGACAGACCCGACTATGAGACGCGGCGAATAGGTCATCTGTGAGTCTCTAGTACAACATACGTTCTACTCCCTCCGCTCCGAATTACTTGTCGCAAAGATGGGTGTATCTAGATGTATTTTAGTTCTAGATACATCCATTTCCGCGACGAGTAATTTGGAACGGAGGGAGTATGTCCTAAGACCTGAGTTGGCGCATGTACTCGGGATGGTGAAAGACCTGCTTTGGGCCAACCAAACACTACTTCATGACTTGGTAGTTACAAAGGTAGGTTTCGTGCTTGTCCAAACCCATGTTGCGAGACATGGTTGAACAAGATGGGATATGCCCCTCTGACCAGGTGAGATATACTCTGGGCCCCTCGTGTGATCCGACCACGAGAAGCATGACCATGCGACAAGGATTATGAGATAATTCGGTTTGTGATCGGCATCACTGGAACGAGAAAGAGGCCAGGATGCAACAAGAATGACAATGTCCCCTTGATCCTGAGAACATATATCATGTGGCAAAGGGAACATAAGTGTGATGTACATGTTCGCCTAACCAACTTCATCAGACACTTGGAGTCGGCATGCTTTGCTAGAGACCGCTACCGGCTAGCTGAGCCGGATGTGATCTGACTCGCGACCAAGTGAACGAGAACCTAAGGGGTCGGGCACTTAAGGAAAGGGACATGTGAGGCCGAATTCGACTCCATGAGTCAAATGTGATCCTTACTCGGACTCGGATCCAGAGCGAACAGACTTTGGGCTTTAGGATCCGTGTGAGGCCCAAGTGTTGAGCCGGCGACAGATACTTATATAAAGTGGAGGTGCGACACACTCATTTGGTTGATCGCTTCGACGTCGTCACTAGGTTTTGCATGTGTTGCGAATAGGCACCTCCATTCGCCGCGGACTATGTGACCGGACCTAGCAGTCCGCTGCACGATGTTCCTCTTGCACGCGCAGATACCTTTAGGGGCGGTTCACTTGCGCTGCTCCGACGAATCAGTATGTGGGATCTCACAACCGGATGTTCAAGGGAGAAGGAGGAGACGATCCACGTGGACACGCTGCCTCAACTCTACTTCTGCTGCACGACACTGTGCATCTAGTGGTAATGATTTATGATCCATTCCTGTAGTATGTTCCCGATTGTTTTACGCGTAAAAATATTTATTTTGTAGTCAATGCACCTAGCGTAGAACCCAACAGGGGGGAGGTGTCGCGGGAGTCCGGACACGCGAAATATCGCTCTCTGACCCCCCCCCCCCCGCCCCTGGTCCAACTAAAAAGAAGGTAGAGTCCACACTTTTGTAGCAACCTGCATATTCGCGTCAAAATCCCTCACTTTTTTTGTCCATCCCCTGCCGCTCTCCATCCAATTCTCGCTCTTTTCTCCCAACCTCTCCTTTCTTCCGCCGCTGACGCATAGAACCATCGAAGATGAAGACGGTGAAGGTGCCGGAGGATCCAAACATCACGCTCGCCCAGAAAATCAGCTCGGCTACGCGCGTAAACTCGCTGCGTCAAAGCAAAGGCCGCAAAATAGGAGAAACTCAAGAGGCGGTTGGGTGGTGGCCGCGGTGGTCGTGGCGGACATCGCCATACTTGCCCTTTTTTGGTTGTGATCCGGCATGTGATCTGGCACTGATGTGATCCAATGTGCCGTGTGGATCAGACTAATTTAAATTTAAAATTGCACTTTACTGATGGACATATACATGTTAATTTTGGATGGCGGTCTTCTCCATCCGTGTCCCCGTGAACGGACATGGAAGAAATTTGCGGGTCGTTTCCCTTAGTTTGTGTATTTGTAACCGATGGCATATCCTGGACTGGACGGATGACCAATGCGACGAGATCATCATGCCACGTATCGATACGGGGAACCGCAAAATTCGCACAGCTCTCTGTACTTGTGTGCTATGTCTTCCCGTTCAAGTTTCGTACTAGTGCATGTGCAACACACCGGCTACACAGGAGAAGAGAATCTCAGGAGTGCTCCCACAAGCTCATGCCGCCATCCTGGTCGTCGTCCACCGCCGTCGCCGCGCCCAGCCTCGGCGGGCTCATCATCAGCCCCTCCGCCATGCTCGCCAGCAGCCGCGGCATCTCGAAGACGTCATCCTCGTCCACGACGCGGCCCTGTTCACCCGCACCGCAGCTCCCGGAGCTGCCGCCGGCGTCGACAACCATTGCCGCAGCCGCGGCCGCGGCCGCCCGTATGTCGTCCGGCGCGCACGAGACCGGCGCGGGCCGCGTCAGCGCCTCGCCGGGGAAGTTGAGCGCGGGGCCGGCGGCCTGGGCGCCCCGCAGCGCCAATGCGGCGACGTCGTACGCGGCGGCGGCCATCTCGGGCGTCCGGTACGTGCCCAGCCAGATCCTGCTGGCCTTGCCCGGCTCCCGGATCTCCGACACCCACTTGCCGCCCCTGAACCGGATGCCCCGGTACACCGGGTGCCTCGTGTCCGCCCGCGCCCGCCTCCCCGTCAGCGCCACGCCCGCCTCCTCCCGCTCCTCCGCCATCCGCACACGACAATGGCAGTTGCAGGCCGTGATTGTGTGATGATACTCGGATCACGGCGAGGGTTTAAAAACAGAGTGGCCCGGTGGTGCCAATGGCGGGGAGAAACAGGAAAGAATTTCAGGGACGCGTCTCTCCTGGTTGCTTCCTTTGCTAGGGATTAGCTGGGGAGCACAAGAGAGCATAAAGTTCAGATGATCTTTCTTGGCGGGTGGTCGAATGGCGAGCCGCCACGTCGGGGCCGTCCTAGGTTGTTAAGAATGTCATTAGTGCGTCGCCTTTACAGGTCTGTTAAGAATATCCGGTGAGCACACGTGTTGATCTGTCAGTGTCACTCCGGTTGACTGGGGATAGTTTAGTGGGTCAGAGGATCACTGTCAGGTTGACTCGTTCTACCGGAGCCCCGATCGACGACAGTACCATGCATGATCATAATCCACCACAGGGAAGATGGAAGGGATGAAGGGGCAGAGGTTATTAAAATAGCAAAAAATTCAAAAAAAATTCTAATTTTCTTGTGGTGCAAAATGGTCATGTGCGTGATGTCCTTGCAAAATTTGATGAAGTTCGGACATTCAAGAAGCTCGTGACAAAAAAAGACAAAGTTTAGGCATGTGAGAAAGTTTAGGCTTCTTGGATCTGATAGCCAGGGAATGGGCTAAGGGTGCAGGAGGTAGGATTGCGGTCGAGCGTTGGCAGAATAAGTTGTGACACTTGAGAAGTTTTTTGCGTGGGTGGGCTAAGAATCTTAGTGGGATGTATAAGGTTGAAAAGGAGAGGCTCCTTACACTTATTCAATCCCTGGACCTCAAAGTTGAGTCCACGATTCTTCCTACCACGGAGCTTCATGCAAAGCTTGAGGCGGAGATGAGATTGAAAGAGCTTCTCCGTGAGGAGGAATTGAAGTGGGCTTTGCGGGCTAAGGTTCGCAAAGTCGTCCAGGAGGACGCAAATACTCAATTCTTTCACATGATCACTAATGGCAATCATAGAAAGAAGAGAATCTTCCAGCTTGAACAAGATGAAGGGACGATTCTAGGACAAGAAAACCTAAAACTCTACATTACCGAATACTATAAACAGTTGTTCGGACCTCCGGAGGATAGTTGTGTATCCCTGGATGATTCTAGGATTGAGGATGTGTCTCAACTTGCTGCTGATGAGAATGACATTTTCACCGCCCCATTTACGGAGAAGGAGGTGTTTGATGCTATTTCCCTGATGAAAAATAATAAAGCTCCTGGGCCGGATGGTTTTCCGGCGGAGTTTTATAAAAAATGCTGGCACATTATTAAGGGGGGTTTGTTACCGATGTTCCATGATTTATTCTCGGGACAGCTTCAGCTATTTCACCTGAATTTTGGAACAATAACCCTGCTTCCTAAGAAAACGGAGGCTATGAGGATTGAGCAGTTCAGGCCGATTTGCCTCCTCAATGTTAGTTTCAAAATTTTCACCAAGGTTGGGACTAATAGGCTCACGCAGATTGCGCATTCTGTGGTGCAGCATTCCCAAACTGCTTTCATGCCGGACAGAAACATCCTAGAAGGGGTTGTGGTCCTTCATGAAACGCTCCACGAAATTCACTCTAAAAAACTAGATGGAGTCGTTTTTAAGGTGGATTTCGAAAAAGCGTACGATAAAGTCAAATGGCCTTTCCTTCAACAGGCATTGCGTATGAAAGGTTTTGATGAAACCTGACGACATCAGGTCGAGTCGTTTACGTAAAAAGGGAGGGTTGGAACTAAGGTAAATGACGACATAGGTCATTATTTCCAGACACATAAGGGCCTGAGACAAGGAGATCCGATGTCCCCTATTATGTTCAACATTGTAGTTGATATGTTGGCAACTTTGATAGGAAGGGCTAAGGAGGCTGGACAGGTGGGTGGACTGGTACCTCGTCTTGTTGATGGTGGTGTGTCTATCTTACAATACGCTGATTATACGATCATCTTTATGGAGCATGACTTGGAAAAAAAGCAAGGAAATATTAAAGCATACCGGTCTAAGGTGTACTATGCCCTATTCTTTATTTGAACAAATTGACCAGCGTCTACAGAGCGAATTCTCCTACAAAAGCGAATCGCTCTCCCTGTTTTGTATTAGAGCCATATGATCCAGTACCCGCGCACAGAGGCTTACTGATAGGCAATTGTTCTTTGGCGTGTGGACTTTGTCTTGGGGTATCTACCTACCTCCTATTACAACTACCTTAGCGGTTCCCGAAAACCAACTCCACACCATCGTAACGGCTGACAAACACATGATGAGAAAATGAATAAGTTGTGCTAAATCGAGGACGCCGCTTTTTGCATAAAAAGTAAACTGAGTTTCGCTGAAAGGCTGGGGTAAGCTCATGTTCATTACGCACCTCGAGCGGAGGGTGGCTCGCAGGTCGCTCGCTAGGTCGCCGTTAATCTGATAATTCACGGTCCTCGACGAGTCCCTCCTTATGTATATGCCTATGTTTCTCTTGTTCGGTTCTTCTCCGATAGACTTACCCCTGAACTTTCCTCTGCTGTGAGTCCCTAGTGGATAGTACATGGTGACCAGTAAGCGGAAATTAAGACTGGCACCTGTTTACTCGACTCTCGCATTCTTGGGGGTCTCTTGTAGGTGTGTCGAAATGACATTTAGGAAAGCGAGCTAGTCACTGTTGCCCCAGAAGGCCGAGTGCGCTAGAGGTTTTGGGATTGGTATGTGGTTGGGGCAGAGCGATGAAATCAAAAGAAAATACAGACTCGCAAGGTTGTGATGTAGGCTCGAATATCTATCATGTTCGGACCTCGATCCAATAGAGAAGACCAAGGGGGCTTTATCTTGCCCATTAATAAGGCGGCTCATCCTCGAACCTTGGAGTTCCAAGAACATTGATGTCTCTCAGCATAGTGGTGCGCACGATGCCAATACTGGCTCGCCAATAATTACCGAATCTTGTGTAGGAATTTGGTGAAGAGTGCTTTGTTGTGTGCTCTAAGATCTAGAACGCCAAGACCACCAGCATCCTTGGGTAAGCATACTTGTTCCATTTGACAAGGCATTTGCCAAATTTATTGATGTCCTTACCATACAAAGAAAACTTCTGCCAGATTTTTCAAAATGATCCAGATGGTGAAGGGCACCCTGATACAACACATGGCAAATATAGGTAGTGCAGTGATGATAGCCTTGAGGTGAGTGAGTCTACCTGAATATGACATCATTGTTGCAATCCCAGATAACCTTTTATCCAATCTAGATACCATTGGCATGAAACTCATCAACTCTTGGTCTGGTGGACCCCATTGGCAGCCCAGATAAGTGAAAGGCATGCTTTCTTTTTTACAGCCCAAAATATTGGCAAGTTGAGTGTGGCTTTTTCATCAGAGATGTTAATGGGTACAAGAGAGGATTTGGAATTCACCTGTAGGCCAGTGAAATTCTGAAAATGTCTTTAAATCTCCATAACATGTGAAATCTGATGAGGCACAACTGCCATAATAATTAAGGTGTCATCAGCATATTGAACAATAGGGTATGCATGGAAGCAGGTTGCTCAATGGGAGTATTGATGTGGCCATTGTGCCAAGCTTGGTTAATCAGGATCTGTAGCAATTCAGCAGCAATAACAAATAAAAGAGGGTGAGAGAGGGTCCCCTTGTCTTACTCTACATTTGCATTTGATTTTCTTCCCTCGGTACACCATTTAAAATTACAGAAGCAGAGGCAGTCTGTAGGATGTTATTGATCCATCTAATCCATTTGTCTCCAAACCCCAGGTGTTTGAGCATGAAAAGGATGGCCCCATAGTTGATTTTGTCAAATGCTTTCTCAAAATCCACTTTGAAAATGACAATTTCTTTCTTAGACTTGTGGCACATATGGATGTACTCAAAAGACCATGCAAGACAATCCTGAATATTCCTGGTTTTGATGAAACCATATTGATTCTTGCTTATCACAGGAATGATGCATTTTTGGACTTTGTTTGCAAGTAGCTTAGTAAGGATTTTGATAGGCATACTTACCAAGGAGATGGGCCTGAAGTCATTGGGAGTTTCTGGTTTCTTTCTTAGGGATCAGGGCAATATAAGCAGTATTAACTGGAGCAAGATCCACACTCTCATGATTGGAAATCCTGAAGAAATTTATAGATACTCTCTTTAATAATATGCCAGCATTTCTTCATGAAAATGCCATTAAAACCATCAGGTCTAGGGGATTTGTCATTAGGCATAGAATTAATGAATCATCCACGTTCTTTCATATAGAAAGGTTGTTCCAACTCCTCTTGATTAATTGATCTGGATAGATGATCAATGTTGAAGTTCATCTGGGATGTGCCAGCAGTGCCAATCCTGTTTTGAATGAGTTCCACAAAATAGCTGCTTTCTGCTCATGATCATTAACAATTAGGTTATCAGTGTTGAGTAGGAAAGTAATATAATTACTTCTGAAAACATGTGTGGCAATAGCATGGAAAATTTTGGTGTTTTCATCACCCAACTGAGCCCATCTAATATTGGCTCTAATTCTCCAATATTTTCTTTTAGCCTCAAGAAGTTTATTAGTGTGCTTGATCAATAACTTCCTGAAGTTCTTCTCATGTTGAAAGAGATCTCTTTGATCTTCAATGCCATCCATGGAGCTTAACATAGAAGCACAGTTTTCAATGGTTTTATTGAGCTAGTGAAAGTTGTTTTCTCCAAATCTTCATTCCTTTTCTAATGGACTTAAATCCTAGCCACCAAGTTCTTTGCTGAGTCAGCATAGAAATGCAATTATTCTAGTAATTAGAGATCGTGTCAACAAAACCTTCAAAATCCAGCCAAAATTCCTCAAACCTGAATATGTGGCACTTGGGGATCATGCTGTCAATCTGAATATTTATGGGGACATGGTCAGAGGAAATTTTGGCCATGGGTGTGGCAAGAGTATTTGGGAACTGTGCTAGTTCACTAACTCAGATCTATTCCCCACTGCGTCTTAATATTCATGTGTTTTTGAAAAGGTAAATGGCTAAAGCTTCCCGAAGGCATCAACCTCGACTAGAAATGGGGGAACAGTTTACGGTTTCTTTTCCAAATCTAAGTGAGCAAGGACTGGGGATGAGGAGTCAGGCGCGAAGTTATCTGTCAGTATTACTCCAGTGAACTGCTGCCCCTTAGTGGACAGTCATCAGCCTAGATACACGCATTGATAATGAGTAAGTACATTACTCGTCCGTGGTGAAGTCGCATCCTCCTATTTCTTTCCAAGCTTCCTGCCATGGATACTATGTAATCTCCAAGGGCAATGAAGCGAGACAATAGCGTATTTATGGTTCGGACATAGTTAATAACATATTATCAAGACCCTGTTTGAAGATTTTCAGTTTGGTCCCTGTGTAGAGATTTTCGAGACTTCCATAACAATTAGTTGCTGATGCTAATACTGTATATCCTATAATCATAAGCAATGTGAGCTCTTGTTAGTATATGATAGGAGGTGAATCATTGGAGTTCAATTAATAGCGTCTTGTCTAAAAGGATATTATCGCATATCACAGATAGGTAATCATACAACACTGATACATGCGTGTGGTATGATTGATATTTGACCTTGTTCACACACTAAGAGCCTAAAATATACAACCCAAGTATATATAATTGTGGGACAGATCATAACAACAGACATGAGCTTTCATCAATTTTAGCCTGATATCATCCTTCACAATCTATCTATTGATAAGTGACTCTGTAACCTAAACCCGAAAGTCTATCATTTTAATGTCTATGGCTGTTAGTGGATTTCTCGGAAGAAGGAAATGACGGGATTACTCTATTAGACTATTACTTTCTTTGGGGCTCTAGAACACATATTACACACTGGGTGTGAGTGACTCAAAATGGCCTCTATGCTTCACGTGTAGAGCCGAAGAGACTCTGTAAGCAAGTGCAACCCATAAGAAAGCTCCTATCGGTAAGATGCCGCGATACTAATCCTGACACTTGCCAATAGTTCTTATTACAACTCCAATAATTAAGCTCCACATGATGCCAACTGCACCCTAGGCACGCTATTAAACCATCTTATTAGTACGGGAACAGTTGATTGGAACGTTGTTGATAACTGGAAATTAAACAAGAAGGACAGCGAGTTTAGGGGTGCGTATTTAAATGTCCGATAACCCCAATAAGGAAGAGAGGCATATTATCAGTCAGAGCTACGTGCGTTAGTTCGAGGGGACGCGTAGTCGCACGAACATCTTATAGGGTCGAGACAGTTGTTCCATCTGCCAAGACCTGTCCCATTCAGGGCCTGGATAGTTTTCCAGGGTAGACAACCCAGGTGGTGGGGGGATAATTTGGTGTGATCGGTAATCAGACTAGACATGCCGTCTTATCTTGGCTCCAAGATTGATACCTACAATCGATTTTATCTTCCTCCTGTGGTCTCAGATATTTGCTGGCTGGATTGGCTTGCACTGTGAGGAGAGCTTTGGCCAGCCTTGCCATATGGACAGTAACAATACAATGCTAAAAGTCGTGCCTGTGTAACCCTTCTCTGTGCTCGCTTGTCGAAAAGTCGGCTCTAATCATAAAGCTCGATCCGGCTTTACTTCCTCTCTGCTTAGTTCCCACAGCGGTGTGTTTGCAAAACTCAGCAAATGGTTTTCTTCGATTGATCGCTCGGAATTACTACTGAGCAGAGCTGGAACAGGTGCTAGTGAACTCGGTTGCATCGTCTGTTAACAGTCATTCTATTGCTGCTGTTTAAGGCGGTATGATCTTGCTGGAAGGCTCCTGATTGCTGGTCGCACCATCAATTGTGGGTGATATATTCTCTTAAGCAGGTCATTTTGTAGCGCAACCTAGTTTTGGGAGTTAAGATGTCAACTGGGGTTCTAGAGACACGATGATTGTAGTTCCGCGAATATTGCAGGATTCGCTTGTATACGTGGATTACGGCAGATATGCTGTCGGACATATAGCTGTTTGGCTCAACGTTCCAGTGAATATGTGCATCCCTCTAATCACGTAGATACATTAAGCGGAAAGGGTCACCAAGTCGTCAGAGAGAACTACGTTAGAGACATGTGATCTCCTCATACAGGGGTCTATCGTCACAAGGAGTCGGATACTATGGGGAATCCATCCTGATCCTCTGTCCACCTACTCATTGTTAGTTGTCTGGCTGTCAGAATGCACACCGGCATCAGGAAATAGGGTGAGCTCAGGTGACAGCAGTGGCGGGGCACACACTCATTCTGATCATGGTTCTTAGGCCAATTGCCCCACTCATGGCAGCAGGTATAACATCTCTCAGTAAGTGCAGCTCCAAGCGATAGTCTCGTCTGGTCGGGTGATAACAACTGCTTCATGGGGATGTTACGGAGAACACGTCTCGGTGTTGTCCAAAAAACCCTCATGAACAATAGGAGAGAGGATGATGGAGTTTCCATATCCAAACTTGGGGGTACGAGGATTCCTCATCAACCACCAAGTTGGCCAATGGAGCTCCCGGGGGACAGTAATATAGGTTGGAACAGGTCCATGAAATCACCCTATAGTACCGCGAACGATCGGTGGGGCAGATCTTGACGTAGAACAACCAATGCTGCTACGCGCACACAAGGTATTCGCATACTCCTACAATACACATCTCGACCTAGACAGATAGAATCCTAGCTTTGTCCTCTCGCGGTCCCTTGTTCCATATACGCGCAATCTACCTATTGAGGACTCGTCGGGTAGATGGGTACAAACTCTAGCCCACTCCGGCGGTTCATATCAGTGGGCTAGACTATACATCGACTGGAGCCAAACATCATAGGGTACAGGGTTCGCACGTATCCGGTAAAGTTCGATGCTCTTCCTTCTGTGATTCCTCAATTCGGGTATGTCCTCAGGTGAATGACGAAGACGGAGTTCGCCGAATCTCAGTAAGGGGCTAATATAACTAATGGTGGAGCCAATCTTCCGATGGGTGAAAGCAGTTGTTTAAAACTGAGATGCATGGGCCAGTACCTATAACCAACATCTGGAAGGTATGTACCAAAAGTTGACTCTCCATACCCTTGGCAGTGGTCAACTGCCGTGCTACTTCACATGTGTTACGATACGTATTGCAACTCTGGGGTATCTCGCCGTAGGCGGTGAAGATAATGCTCGATAGCAGGGAACAGGTGCAAGTTGATGGGGCAGGAACCGAGCATGCAGTACTCCAGGCAGGGCTTCGCCAAGCACTATGAGAAGAGTGAGTCGGAGTTGTACCAGAGTCTGCATCGCAGTTAAGCCGTAGAAGGTATACGCGAGCGGGAGCAGGGAGGCATTGCCAAAGGGCTAAGGGTGATCCGCTGAAGGGATCCTCCGCCTGGATACCCGTAGCCTCCGCCCTGCACCTACCTATTAGGGGTCCTGATAGCAGCGTTAGGACCCCGGAGGGGGGGCGCAGGGGATGATCGGGGGCGCTGCCCGGGCCCTAGGAGATGCCAATTTCTCCTAGTGGTGTGCACTAGCTAGGGCAAAGCCTAGCAAGACAGGCGGTCGGGGTCCTCTTACACCGGAGGGAAGATCCACTCCTCCCTCTAAGGCACTTGGAAGATAAGCAGCCGGGTGGCGACCCCTTCCGCCCCTTCGTTCTAGGAACTCTTATAAGGTCGCTCTATCAAGGGCTTCACCCCCACCCTAGCGCATGTTATAGCGGCCCTAGAGTTAGGCGCCTGTTGTCCGCGAGAAATGTGCGCGGGCCGCAGTAGCCCGCCAGGTCCTGCATCTTTCTCGGCCGATCATGCGTGGCATTTCCTTATCACACACTTTCATGGATAGCCCCGAGGGTGACCTAGCGCTCTGTTGGCTTCCCACGCTACTGCTATACATGAATAGCTGTAGCGCTCTCTGGGAAAGGGCGCTACTGATATTATCTGCAGCGCTGTTTGCTGGGACGCGCTACTGGTAAGGAGGCGCTTCTGCTAAATTTCCCCCCTCGCTACTACTAGTTTATTTATTAGTTTTTTTCCTGCATATTAGTTTTGTATTTGTTTTGTATTTGAATAGGCTTTATACAATAATCTTTAGCATATCATACACATAAAAATGTAATCATAGCATATACATACAATTAGTCTCATCAAATCATGTCATCATCATAATCATCATCCAACACAAAGTGGTCTCTCGTCATCATCTCGAAAATAGCGATACAAGTCTCGATTGCTTGCAAATACATCGTCATCCATCTAAACAATGATATACGTGAGAATAGCTATCACTTTGAGAACATGAGTTCGTATCCCTCTCTCGCATGCATTAGCGTGAACCTAAACTAACTACTGTCTGTCGCTCGGAAACCGGAAACCGGTACACCTGGGCGGCCTGACACTCCAGCCACTTGTCGTATATATACTCCTGGCGTAGCACTTCTTCACCATCTATGATCTATGCACCTACATCATCACATGAGTCGATGATATGCAACATATATAGTTGAGCAACAGAAAGAGACAGACTTGGCAAAAATAGAAACAACATATCATAAGCATAAATAACAAAGTTCATCGTACCCCAAAATGCCCTAACTAGAGTGATTTTCGCTAGTCGAGGAGGAGGACGGTTTAATTACATCACAAATAAAGTTTCACCGTGCATAACTCAAAGTTTTGTCATACAGAAAGTATGGACTAAACGGACACATTGTCATATATCGACAATCACTCCAACATGTCGTTCCATCCATCCAAGTCAGGGAGATAGTCCCCGAGCCTAGTGAAAGGCTTCAGGTCGAGACGCTGAGAGGCTATCCATATTCGGATGTCTTCCCGCGACATTTGTCCTTCTCCGTAGAACATCCCTGTTTTTCCGACGACCTCCTTCATGATGATTTGGGCAAGTTCGTGCTGGATGCCCAGACTCACGGCTTCCACGTCCTCCTTGGCCCATTTGGACCTCTTTCTGCCGAGGTGGTGGCTCCCAAAGTTCCTCTCTTGAAGCCCCTTCATGTACTTAGACTTCTTTTGGCATCTTCGGCCTCGCAAGCCTCCTTGAATATTTGAAACTGCTCTTCCGTGATTGTCGGATTATCCTTTACAATCTCGGAGTAGGGTTCCTTCTTTTCGATGATCCTTGCTTTCACTCAATTTTTCCAGGTGGCCAACACGTTGCTAAACTTGGTCATGGCATGTTTGTTTATCTTCTTCATTGTCGGGTCCTCATCTGGATCTTTATAATCCTTCTCATTCCGGCCTGGGAACAAGATTATCTGGTGAAACTTCTTTAGGAGGGAGCTCCTCATATTTTCTATCTTCTGTAGTTTCTCATCATTGATGGTGGCGATTGTCCGTACGATGCAGCCTATTTGATTGCCGTAGCATCGACGCGCTTCCTCTGGCGCCGTTGGCTCAAAATTGCCGTTGTCCACCTCCGTGACCACCACTCTAGTAGTCCTGAGTTTGTTAGGAACCCGTTGCCTCTTTGCTTTCGGTTCTACACCGGCTCCGCTCCCTGAGGCAGCGCCGGTCTCAGTCTCAGCGCCGGTCTGAGTCTGAGCGCCGGTCTCAGTCTCAGCACCGGTCTGCGTGTCGTTCTCAGTCCCCGGTGCCACCGGTGGGCCCAGCAATAACATCGGTTGATCGTCGGTAAGGCTAAAAAATTCGTCTGCCGCCCGGTAGGCGTCGTCGCAATCACCAGAACCCTGTCCTTCATCGTTGCTAGCCATGTTTCCTATGATTAAATCTAGTCAATTAATTCTAGACCTAATAAAATGAATAATGACATAAAAAGGCCTATTGTTTTGCAGGAATGTTGACTCCTTCCTGGTGCGGCAAATCATGGGCACTCGATATGTCCTAGTTTGTAGCACAAGTCATGCTGAAATTCACGGAAAATTTCGGCATGACCTTTGCTAAAAAGTGTGGGGAGAGACGATGGCGGGGAGGTGCTCGGTGACGGAGGCAGGGGCGGAGAGGGTGGGCTCGGGCACGGGCAACGGCGGTCCTGGGCGGGATCGGGCGGCGGTGAGGTGGAGGGCACCAGCGGTGACGTCTCGGGCGGTCTCGGGCGGCGGCGGTGAGGCTGAGGGCGGCCTC